>NC_061120.1:69952084-69971763 GCF_002878395.1 Capsicum annuum
CCGATATCTATTATCTCAGACAGAGATACCCAGTTCACCTCTCATTTCTGGTAAGCGTTCCAAAAAGGTCTTGGTACCCAAGTTCATCTTACTACCGCCTTTCATCCTCAGAAAGATGGTCAAGCAGAAAGGACCATTCTAACTTTAGAAGATATACTGCGAGTATGTGCAATTAATTTCAATGGTAGTTGGGATGACCACTTGCCTTTGATTGAGTTTGCATACAACAAAAACTATTATTCCAGTGTTAAAATGGCACCATTCGAAGCTCTTTATGGTAGGAGATGCAGATCTCCAGTCGGTTGGTTAGTAAGGCCTTAGTTATAGGTCCTAACTTAGTATTCGATGCCTTCGAAAAAGTCCAGTTGATCAGAGAAAGACTCTGGGCTGCTCAAAGCTGATAGAAGTCTTATACAGATGTGTGCAAAAAGGATCTCGAGTTCGAGATTGGTGATTATGTCTATCTAAAGATCTCTCCCATGTATGGAGTGAAGAGATTCGACAAGAAGGGAAATCTCAGCCCCCGATATGTCGATCCCTTTAAAATTCTTATTTGCTTTGGCAAGGTAGCTTATGAGCTCGAATTAACTTCAGATTTACCCTCAGTTCATCCAGTCTTCCATGTCTCTTTTCTTAAGAAGTGCATAGGTGACCCAGTAGTTGTAGTCCCTATTTAGAGAATAGATGTTCAGAACAGCCTATCTTCTGAAGAGATTCCAATCAAAATTCTTGACTACCAGACTCGTATATTGAGGAACAAAGAAGTCCCTCTAGTCAAAGTTCTTTGGCGGAATCACTCTATTAAGGGAGATACTTGGGAAGAAGAAGAAGACCTGCAGACCAACAGTCCTCACCTCTTCTCCAAAAACTCAAATCTAGCTCAAGGTAACAGTTCTCCTTAAGTTTTTTAGTTTCGTGCTCAGATTTTAGTGACAAGTTTAGTATCCATTTCATGTTCATAATTCTATTATAAGCTAGGTATTCAGTACCATTGCATAGTTAGTCATGTATTCATATGTCAGTTCAATCATGTATTCATGCATCAGATATGCATGTTCAGTTTGATGAGAAACTCATCTTATCAGTAATTTAGTCATGCAATCATAAATTAGTTACTCATGCATCAGATATGCATGTTCAGTATGATATATATTCAGTTTATCAGTCATGTTAGTCATGGAGTCATGTTTCAGTCATTTATGCTCAGGATGTGCTTCAGCCTACCGTTTCTCCCCTCTTAGTCAGTCTTATTCGAGGACGAATATTTCTAAAGGGGAGATATTATAATACCTTGAACTTTCCTAAAGTCAAATCTAGTCTCCAGAAGAGTTAGTGATGACTTTCTAAATGATTAATGTTTAAATCAGTTATTCTGTATTCAAATATTACAAATAGTTATCCAGTTTATCAGTATTTTACCAAATTCAGTCAGTTATTTCTATAGATTTATATTTCCATTTTTTATTCTGTAATAAACCTTATAGCATATCGGTATTCTTCGTATTTATGATAAGGTTATCCAGTACTCACAACTGTACTAGCTCATGGGTTAGCTTATGGTCCCTCGAGACTGTAAGCACCATGTGATGCCCAAGATGTACTCTTGGGGTGTTACGAACTTTGTATAAGAGCCTAAGATTTTAAAGTGTCCTAGGAATTTTGAAAGCCGTGTCAAGTAGAGCCTCATGCATTGGTGTGTAGCGCGCCACACTTATAGACGAGAGGCTACAAGGCGTTTAGGAAAAAGTTTTCCTTCTTTCAATATTTATGTCGTGCGAGAGAACAATATCTCAAGTTAAACTCCCGGTCTAATCTATTTCTTCCTTCTATTTGTAGTACATGCCTCCCAAGAAGAACGAAAGAAGAACCGAAAACCAGCCAGCACCTTCGCTCGTCCAGGTAGATCCTCTGGAACGAGCATGTCTCTCATACAGAATTTAGAGTTGCGTTCACTACTCTAGCAAACTCCGTAGCAACAAAGAATGAACGGCTAGATACTTTCCCAGCCAACCCACTGACCAATACTGCTGCAACCAGAATTCAGGACTTTACCCAGATGAATCCTTCTTCTTTCATGGGATCTAAGTCTAAAGAGAATCCACAGGAATTCTTAGATATGGTTCAGAAGGAAATGGATGTTGTGGGGGTGACATCTAATCAGAGTGCTGAGTTGGCTACATATCAGTTGTAGGATACAACCCATACTTGATTTAATCAGTGGAAGTTGGATAGGGGTGTTGATGTAGGGATTATAGAATGGGAAGAATTTGCCACAACTTTTCTAGATAGATTCTTCCTATTGGAGTTAGGGGGCCAAAGTGTTAGAGTTTATTAACTTGAGGCAAGGTAGCATGAGCGTGAGGGAGCATTCCCATAGGTTCACTCAGTTAACTAAATATGCTCCTCATGTGGTAGCTGATAATAGATCCAAGATAAGTGAGTTTATATCTAGAATGTCTGATGGAGTAGTCAAGAAATGCAGGACCACAATGCTGAATAGTGAGATAGACTTGTCTATGCTGATGGTCCATGCTCAGCAGATAGAGGAGCAGAAGATTAAGGATATGGAGAGAGAAAACAAGAGAGCTAGAACTTGTAGTTTTAATTTCAGTCAGCTAATGTTAGTATGCAGTAACTGTCCTTAGTTTCACCAAAGGTCTTCAGTCCCAGCACCCACTTCAGCCAGTGCCTCAATACCTAAATTCAGAAACGACAATAGGGATAGAGCACGAGGTTTAAAGTCCTAGGGTAGTGTTAATAGTGCCCGTACAAATCCTTTATGTCAGAAATATGGCAGAAACCATCTGGGTGAGTGTAGAGAGGGTAGTGATGTGTGCTTCAGGTATGGCAATCCAGGCCATCAAATTTGGGAGTGTCGGGTAGTTGCTCAGAAAGATAGGGATGTGCATTAACACGGCCAGTCCCATCAGTCATTAGTTCCATCTGGTCGTCCTACTTAGCAAGGTGTCGCTTCCAGTGCTACTAGTGGTTAGCGCCCAAATAGATTATATGCTCTTCAGTCCCTCCAAGATTAGCAAAATTCTCTTGACATAGTTACTGGTATGTTATAGGTCTTTCATTAACATATTTATGCTTTACTAGATCTTGGAGCTTCTCTTTCTTTTATAACTCCATTTGTAGTAATCAATTTTGGAGTCAGTCCCGAAACTCTAACAGAACCCTTTTAGTGTCTACCCTAGTAGGTGTTTTTATTATAGCTAGACAAATATATAGGAAATGACCGGTCATAATATCTCAAAAAGTTACCTCAGTTAATCTCGTGGAGTTAGAGATGATGGATTTTGAAGTCATTCTTGGCATGGATTTTCTCCACTGATGCTATGCCTCAGTTGATTGTAGAAACAGAATAATCATTTTTAGTTCCCAAATGAATCAGTCCTTGAATGGAGAGGTAGTACTACAACTCTTAGAGGTCAATTGATTTTATATCTTAGAGCAAGAAAGATGGTATCGAAGGGGTGCATTTACCATCTTGTTTGAGTCAAAGACCCTATCTCAGAAACTCCATCTATTAAATTAGTTCCAGTTTTAAATAAATTCTCAAATGTATTTCTTGAAGATCTTCTCGGAGTTCCTCTCAAAAAGGAAATAGACTTCAAAATGTACCTTCTTCCAGATACTCAACCTATATCTATTCTGCCATACAAAATGGCTCCAGCTAAACTCAAAGAAGTGAAAGAACAGTTGAGGGATCTCCTAGATAAAGGATTCATCAGACCTAGCATCTCCCCGTAAGGTGCACCTGTTCTATTCGTGTGTAAGAAAAACAGTTCTCTCAGAATGTGTTTTGACTACCATCAATTGAACAAGGTCATAGTTAAGAACAGATATCCACTTCCTACAATTTATGACTTGTTCGACCAACTTTAGGGTGCCAGCTATTTTTCCAAGATAGACCTCGGATCAGGCTATCATCAGCTCAGGGTCAGGGAGTATGACATTTTGAAAATAGCTTTCTAAACTCGTTATGGTCACTTCAAATTTCTAGTCATGTCCTTTGGCCTTAAAAATGCCCCAGTAGCCTTCATGGACTTGATGAATTGAGTGTTCAAGCAGTACTTGGACATGTTTATCATAGTCTTCATTGATGACATTCTTTTTTACTCTCATAGCAAAAATGACCATGCAGACCACCTCAGAATAGTATTGTAGACTCTTAGAGCCCATCAGTTGTTCACTAGATTCAATAAGTGTGAATTCTAGCTAAGATCAATAGCTTTTCTTTGCAATATTATTTCTGGTGATGGCAAAACGGTTGACCTTCAAAAGACCGAGGAGTTGAGAAACTGTCCTAGACCTATCTCTCCATCATACATCAGGAGTTTCTTATATTTAGCTGGATATTACCATTGGTTTTTTGAAGGAATTTAATCTATTGCATCCCCCATGTCCTAATTGACTCAGAAGAAAGTGATCTGATTCCTAGGAGAAGAGTTTTCAGGAATTGAAGACTCAACTCACCTCAGCCCCAGTTCATACCTTGCTAGATGGTTCAGATAGGATTTTATGTACTATGATGCATCCAGAGTAAGTTTGGGTTTTGTCCTCATGTAGAGAGGTAAGGTCATATCCTATGCCTCTAGACAGCTTAAACTCCATGAGAAAAATTATCTGACTCATGATCTTGATTTAGTAGCTGTAGTATTTACCTTAAAAATTTTATGGCATTACTTGTATAGGGTGCACGTAGATGTGTTCACAGATCACAAAAACCTTCAGTATGTGTTCTCTCAGAAAAATTTGAATTTGCATCAGAGAAGGTGGTAATTGTTATTGAAGAATTATGACATAAGTGTTCTGTATCATCCGAGCAAGGCTAATGTAGTAGTTTATGCTCTCAGTAGAATGTCTATAGGTAGTGTAGCTCATACTGAGGTTGGTAAGATGAAGTTACCCCAGGAAGTTCATTATCTTGCCCAACTAGGTGTCCACTTAGTCGATTCCATAGAGGGTAGTGTGTCTGCCTAGTGTAGATGATTTGAGGCAATGAATTCTTGCAGAGATGCACAGTGTGCGCTACTTTATTCATCCAGAGGCCACCAAGATGTACTATGATTTGCGGGAGATCTACTAGTGAAATGGGGTGAAGAGAGATATTGTAAATTTTGTATCTAAATGCTCTACATGTCAACAAGTTAAGATTGAGCACCACAAACCCAGTGGGTCCATGCAGAAGTTCAGTATTCCCACATGGAAGTGGGAGAAAGTGAACATTGATTTTATGACAGGTTTGCCTCATACCCGTTATTTGCATAATTCAGTTTGGGTCACCGTAGACAGGATGACGAAATCAACTCATTTATTACCAGTCCATACCTCTTTATCAGTCGAGGACTATGCCAAACTCTATCTCAGAGAGTTGGTTAGGTTACACAGTGTTCCCTTATCTATCATCTCAGATAGAGGTACTCAGTTTACCCATCACTTCTAAAAAGCATTCCAAATGGGTTATGTTGCCCAAGTCCATCTCAGTACAGTTTTCCACCTTCAAACAGATGGTCAAGAAAAAAGGACCATTTAGACTCTTAAAGATATGCTTAGAGCATGCGTTGTTGATTTCAATGGTAGTAGGGATGACCATTTTCCTTTGATTGAGTTTGCATACAATAACAGCTATTATTCCAGTATCCAGATGGCTCTTTTTGAGGTTCTTTATGGGAAGAGATATATATCTCCAATTGGTTGGTTTGAAGTAGGTGAGGCCACAGTAGTAGATCCTGACTTGGTGTTTGATGCATTAGAAAATATTCAGTTAACCAGAGAAAGGCTTAGGGCTACCCAGAGCCGACAGAAATCCTATGCAGATATGAGAAAGAAGGATCTCGATTTTGAGGTCAGTGATTTTGTGTTCTTGAAAATCTCTCCCATGAGGGGAGTGAAGAGATTTGGCAACAAAAGGAAACTCAGTACCCAATATGTAGTTCCCTTCAGAATTCACAGTCATTTCGGAAAGGTAGCTTACGAGCATGATTTGCCTTCAGATCCAGCCTCAGTACACCCAATGTTCTATGTCTCGTTGTTGAAAAAGTGTATTAGTAATCCAGCTATAGTGATTCCCTTAGAAAGTGTAGATATTCATAACCGTCTTTTCTTTGAGTAAATTCCAGTCGAAATTCTTGATCATCAAGTTTGTAGACTAAGGAATAAAGAAGTTCCACTGGTCAAAGTTCTTTGGAAGAATCAGTCAGTTTAGAGAGCCACTTGGGAAGCAGAGGCAGATATGCAGACCAAGTACCCTTATCTTTTCTCTGTGAATTCATGTTCAATATCAGGTGCTAATCTTCTTAAGATTTCTATCTATAATACTCTGTTTCATTAACACATCATGTTCATGTCATTCGTGCATTCATGAGTCAGTTCAGTCATGCATTCCATGCATCAAATATGCATGTTCAGTGTGTAAGTTCAGTCCTTCAGTTTTCCTCGGCTTAACTAGTTTTACTCTAGGACGAATGATCCCAAGAGGGAGATATTGTAATACCCTGTATTTCCTTAGTGTTATGTAAGCCCCTATACATGAGTCTTTATATATTTCATTTTCAAAACACTCAGTATATTTTAGATTAGAGCCTGACATTTCTTAGAAAATTTAATTAGATTTCCAACGATATAAAATTTTCCCAAATCTAATAACTGGGTAAGAAGTTATGTTAATTTTCAGTTTTAGTCATTAAACACCATCATTTTAACCCTTAACGCATTGCGGAGCCAGTCTAAATGATGATTGGAAATTTCCAGTAAAGGTGCGCGATCTTGCACCATCTTGGTGCATCGCGCCAAATGCCAGATTAGTATTTGACAGTTTCCAGTGTCTCTCTGTGATTTCACCACGTCACGGAGAACTTCCAGGTCCCTATCAGTGAAGAACCTCAATTTCCCCGTGTCGCGGCATCGACCAATTTATCAATTGTCCCTTTTCTAGTGGCTTGGCGCGATAGTGGCGTGTCACGCCAAGTCCAAATATCAGAAATTTTCTAGATAGGCGATCTTATATTCCAATGGCCGCTTAGTCTTTTCCCATGACCTCAAATCCTCCTAAACACAGGATTTAACCCTAAGAGAGAATTATTTGCTCACTTTTGCATTATTCTCTTGATTAAAAATCAACCCTCTTCAAGAACAAGAAACCCTACCTCTCAAATTTAAGACCAATCATCAAGAACTCAACATGAACTTCAAGAAATTCATCATCCCAGGTATGTTAGATGTTCATCCATGTATTCCTTTCATCCATGGAGTCTAAGAAACCTATTTAAATTATAAAAATATGATCTTTTCAAGTTATTTGATTTTTAATATTGATTTCACCCATGAATCTCCATGAACTATGATTTTATACCATGTTTCAATGGAATTATTATTGTTATTTAATTCTCTATGTTTTAATGTCATCATTCCTTGAATTAACCCATGATTTAGTATTATTATGTTGAATTCATGTTATTTTTATAAGTTCCATGACATTCCTATAATTGTTTTAAACTATGAAGTACAAGTGTTTGATAAAATGCCTACAAGAGTGATTGATTTAATAAAAAGCCTTCATGTGATGTCTTCCACGTTTTAGTGTCATTTTACCATTGTTATTTTTGAGTCCTAGGGGTATTGAATATCCTAAAACCATAGTTGTTTACTTAGTCTGGTGAGTATATCATAGAATAGTCTTCAGAACATACTATGAGCATTATCAGTACAGTCAGATATCAATCAGTTAAACTCAAAACAGTCTAGTATTTTAGTGTCCTTCAGTTGGGAGTAGGATTTAGCACCGAGTGAGTGTATAGATGGAGGCTTCCCTTTCAGTTAGGCAGAGTCATTAGTAGCAGTCCCTATACTCTAGAACTATGTAGCTAGCATAGGATATGAGTAGTTACCCATCAAATTAGGCTTTACTATCACGTAGGGATCACCCGTCAATTCAGGCTTGACTTTCTTAGTCTTTTGGACATTATATCAGTTTAGAGGATCCACACAGCCAGTGTTAGTACTCGTGGCACGGTATTAACACCATTTCAACTGGGGTTATAAGTTAGACCCCAATTAGCTCATATTGGGGCATGTCGGTTAGATGATACTTCCCACAATCTCAGATAAAATCTCAAATACAATCTCAGCTATAGTCCTAGTTAAGTTATTCAGTATTACTGTTGATTGACCAAAGCATATTGATATTAGTTATTTCCTTATTTCAGTTTACAGATTTACTTAGTCCATGTTATATGCTTGGTCATACATCCTCAGTTTCTACAGATTTTCACGTATCTTTTGTATTTATAGATATTTATGCATACACAGTACTCACAGATTTCATGTATTTCTAGTATCTACAGATTTCATTCTCTCTATTCAGTACTCCATGTTTTACATGTATATTCAGACAATTTTATCCCTGTTCATGAAACCATGTATGTCAGCCTACCTCATTTAGCATACCAGTACATTCAAAGTATCGATCGCATACGTTTCTTTTGTGCTATGATGTATTATATCATAGGTTCCAATGCTCAATTCTTGGATCACGATTAGATTTATCAGATCCTCAGCAGTAATAGAGGTGAGTCCTCATATTTCGAGGACAGACTTACTTTATTTCTTATCTCAGTTTAGTAGTTAGTTGGAGTTAGATGGGGCATGTCCCATCAACTCACAATCATTCAGTTTTAGAGGCTTTTCAGAGATTAGAGTCAGTTATTTAGTAGTCAAACATTACAGATAGATATCCAGTTTATTTGTATTTTACCAGATTCAGTTAGTTATTTCTATAGATTTATATTTTTGTTTTTTATTCAGTAATAAAACCTTATGGAATGTAAGTATTCTTACATATTTATGATAATGTAATCCATTGCTCACAGCAGGTACTATCGCATGGGTTAGCTTGTGGTCCCTCGGGACTGTAAGCACTGTGTGATACCCAAGGTGTACTCTCAGGGCATTACATAATGCATATCAGTACATAGTGTTTGTTATGATACTATATGTGCTCTTCTTTTGTTGAGTGTAGAAAGTTGTAATACCCTAAACTTTGTTTAAGTCAAATCTAGTCTCCAGAAGAGTTAGTGATAACTTCCTAAATTATTAATGTTTAACACAAACAGAATTTCCCTAATTTCGACTTTTAATCATGTGAGAAATTAAATTAGCTTTCCAACGATACTAATTTTGTCCAAATCCGGTATCGGAGTAAAAGGTTATGGATGTTTTACTGAGAATCTTTCAGAAACGCCCAGGTGCGATGGGCAGGTTGACGGACCATCGAGTTAGCGATGGACCGTCGCCTAAACTAGCGCAGCGAAGGTAGTGAGTCAATCTTCTGGCTAAGGTATGATGAACAGGTCGATGAACCATCAAACTTACGATGGAGCATCGCCCAAGCCGTCGCTACTAAGGCAGTGAGTCCTCATTCTGGTCCATATGCGATGGTCCAAATGACAGACCGTCGAGCTAGCGGTGGACCATCGCACGAGCCATTGCAGATGTCGTTCAGCAATTTAAAGCCATTTTGAAAAGGTTATTTGGGTCTTTTTCCACCCATTTTAACCCCTAATTATACCAGACAATAGCTCATAACTTTATTATTAATTCACAACATCCAATTAGGGTTTCTCTTAAAAATCAATCCCCAAGAACAAAAAACCTTAGGTGCTTAGTTCCAAGTTAAGAATTCAAGCTTTCCTTCACAAATCTTTAATAAATAATCCACCCAGGTATGTCAAGTGTTCATTCATGGATTCCTTTCACCCATGAAGCCCAAGAATCCAATTTTAAATTATAAATTATGACGTTTATATTATGGATTGATTACGGTCATGTTGAGGTTGTGTATGATACCCATGTTGGAATCTTTAAATGTGTTTTTATTAATTTATGCTAGCATATGGATTAAATCTACTATATTATGTTGATTTGTGCAACCATGATGAATTAATTTAATGTCCAACCCTAAGCTTATAGTTATACATGCAAGGTGTTTGATAAAATGCCTAAGAAAATAGGAAACATGCCTTATGACTCAATTGTGACCAAAATGATGAACCTATGTTTCAACCTTAAGTTCAAATGACTCCCATGTTATTGTTATGCTTTATGATGGATTGATGTAATGCTCATGAGATTAGGCTTATGAAATTTTGACATATTTACATGCACTTCTATTCATGTGTGAGCTTGTGGCATACAAATACTTCATGAATATCCCCAATAATTGTACTATAAATTATTGACTATGGTCAAGTTTTAAGAAGTTTCATGTCTTATCAGTTTTATGCTATCGATTCCTAGGGGTAATTGTACCCGACAATTTAGCTGTGTGCCTAGAGCCAGTGTCATGTTTTCAAGATACTCTCAGTTGAGCCATGTTCATAGAAGTTCAGTCAGTCATGTGACTCAGGAAAACTCAGTAAACTCAGTAATCTCAGAAATTCAGTAATCTCAGCAGTATTCCGTCAGTCAACGGAACTCAATTAACTCAGTACAGTTCAGTTCAGTTAATCATGTTCAGTGTCTATTCAGATGAGAGTAGGATTTAGCACCGAGTGAATCCAAGGATGGGAACACACACCGTTAGGTGAGGGTGTGATTCTTAGAAATAATCCTTGCATTCCAGAACTCTGTAGCCAGCATAGGTTGAGACATCAACACTGTCAGATAAGCGTTGATGAGCTGGATAAGCACTGTCAGATAAAGGCCCCACCGTTCTCTTTTGGGGACACTATCAGATGAGGGTCACCCACAGCTTGTCCTTGCCAGTGGCGCGGTATTGACACTCTTCTAATTGGGGTTATAGATTGGACCCCAACTCAGCTATATTGATTTATTTAGGGTATGTCGGCTAGATGAATACTTTCCACAGTTTCAGTTACAGAATCAAAAATGTCAGATACAGTCATTCAATCTCAATAATAGAACTCAGATAGTTCTACCAAATTTAGGACTATCAGATACAGTCAACTCAGAACAACATAGAACTCAGCTAGTTCCATCAGAACCTCGACTGTCAGATACAGTCGCTCTATATTAGTTATTTCAGTTATATAGTTATCAGTATCTTATGTTATCAGTACTTAGGATCAGTAATTATATTATCACGAACTCAGTTACAGTTATTATGTATTCATGCATTCATTCTCATATTCATGTTATCCATTCAGTTAGTATAGTTCATGCATATGAACCTTTTGCATTTAGCCTACCTTACATGCATACCAGTACATTAATCATACTGATATATTTATGCTATGGTGTTTTATACCATAGGTTCAGAAGCATGAGCTCTAGAGCATCAGTAGCATTTCAGTCTCAGCAGTCAGAGTTAGCAGTGAGTTCTCATCCTTTGAGGACATGACCATTACTTTATTATCTTATTAATTAATTTATTTCAGTAGTTGGAGTTAGTTGGGGACATGTCCCATCAACTCCTTATTCACACAATTTAGAGGCTTTCAGACTAGCATGTTCAGATAGTTAATTCAGTTGTTTTGGTAATGATATACTATATCTCTAAATATTATGTTTTATCAGATAATACAGGCCTATTAAGTTGAGATAATGCAGGGCCTATTGAGTGGGAGGAATTTGTCACCGCATTCTTAGATAGATTCTTTTCCCTAGTGCTGAGAGAAGCTAAGGTGTTGTTATTTATCAACCATAGACAGGGCTACATAATGGTGAAAGAGTATTCTCTTAAATTTACTCAATTAGCTAGATATGCTCCTCATGTGGTTGCAAATAGCAAGGCCAAGATGAGTAAGTTTGTTTCTGGAGTGAATGATATCTGGAGTGAATGATAGTGTAGTCAATGAGTGTAGGTCTACAATTTTGAATAGTGACATGAACATAGCAAGGCTTATGACTCATGCCCAGCAGATAAAAAAGCAAAAATTACGATGAAGGAGAATCAGAATAAGAGAGCAAGGACATGTAGTTTCAACTTTGCTCAGCCTAAGTCAGAGGGAGGAAGCCATTTTCAGTTTCATCCTAAGTCATCTGTTCCAACTCCTTCTTCAGCTAGTGCTCCAGCTCCTAATTTTACGGATGGTAATAGAGATAGATCGCCAGGCTCTAAGTCTTAGGGCAGTGTCAGCAATGCCCGAACTAATCCCCTTTGTCATATATATGGTAAGAACCATAAGGGTGCTTGCAGAGATGGTAGTTATGTCTATTTTGGATGTGGTAAGCCAGGCCACAGAGTCAGAGATTGTCCCAATAAGGTTATCAGGGTTAGAAAAACCGTTCCCCAACTTAGTCCAGTCCCTCAAATCAGCAGGGTGCCACCTCCAGTACTACTAGTGGGCAACACCTAAATCGACTTTATGCTCTTCAATCTTGGCAAGATCAGAAAAATTCTCCTGATGTGGTTACTAGTATGTTACAGATCTTTCATAAGCATGTTTATACTTTGCTAGATCTAGGAGCTTCTTTGTCTTTTGTTACTTCCTATATAGTAGATGATTTTAGAATTAGTCCAGAAATTCTAGTAGAGCCCTTTTCAGTATCTACCACAGTGGGTAAAACTATCATAGCTCGACGGGTATACAAGAACTGTCCGATTATGATATTTCAGAAAGTAACCTCAACAGATTTAGTCGAATTAGAGATTATTGATTTTGATATTATTCACGGTATGGATATGCTTCATTCCTGCTATGCCACAGTCGATTGTAGAAACAGAATAGTCCAGTTCTAGTTTTTGAATAAACCTATCCTAGAGTAATGGGGTAGTACTTCTGCTTTCAGAGGTCGTCTTATTTTCTATCTTTGGGAGCAGAAAATGACATCTAAAGGATGTGTCTATCATTTTGTTTGAGTTAAGAAAACTAGTTCTTAAAATCCCAGTCTTGATTCAGTCCCAGTCGTGAATGAATATCCAAATATCTTTCTTATAGATCTTCTAGAAATTCCTATCGAAAGGGAAATAGACTTCGATATTAATCTTCTTCCACATACTCAGCCTATATCTATTTCGCCATACAGAATGGCACCATCAAAACTCAGAGAATTGAAAGATCAGTTAAAGGATCTCTTAGATAAGGGATTCATCAGACCCAGCATATCTTTGTAGGGTACACCAGTCTTAATCATGCACAAGAAATATGGTTCTTTAAGAATATGCATTGACTACTGTCAGCTCAATAAAGTCACAGTCAAGAACAGGTATCCTCTTCCCAGAATCAATGATTTTTTTGACCAACTTTAAGGTACCAGCTATTTTTCTAAGATAGACCTCAGATCAGGCTATCATCAGCTCAGAGTCTGAGAATGTGACATTTTGAAAATAGCTTTCCATACTCGGTATGGTCACTTCAAATTCTTAGTTATGTCTTTTGGTCTTACCAATTCCCCAGCCGCTTTTATGGACTTGATGAACCAGGTTTTCAAGCAGTAGTTGGACATGTTCGTTATAGTCTTTATAGATGATATTCTGGTTTATGCCTATAGTGAATGTAATCGTGCAGACTATCTCAGAATAGTGCTTCAGACTCTTATAGATCATCAGTTGTTCGCCAAACTTAGTAAGTGTGAATTTTGGCTAAGCTTAGTATCATTCTTTGATCATATCATTTCCGGTGATGGCATTAAAGTTGATTCTCAAAAGACCAAAGTAGTAAGAAACTGGCCTCGCCCTATATCTCCATCAGACATTAGGAGTTTCTTGGGTTTGGCTGGCTAATACAGACAGTTTGTCTAAGGGATTTTCTTCTATCTCATCCCCTATGTCCAGATTGACTCAGAAGAAAGTCAAGTTTCAGTGGTCAGATCCTTGCGAGTAGAGTTTTCAAGAGTTGAAGACTCGACTCACCTTAGCTCCAATTTTGGCTCTTCCAGATGGTTTCAATGGGTTTGTAGTTTATTGTGATGCATCCAGAGTAGGTTTAGGTTGTGTCCTCATGCAGAATGGTAAGGTCATAGCCTACACCTCTAGACAGCTTAAACCCCATGATAAGAATTATCCTACTCATGATCTTAAGTTAGCAGTCGTAGTCCTTTCCTTGAATATTTTGAGGCATTATCTAACGGAGTTCATGAACATGTATTCACAGATCACAAAATCTTTCAGTATGTCTTTTCTCAGAAATACCTCAATCTTTGTCAGAGAAGGTGGTTAGAGCTCTTGAAAGATTATGTCATGAGTGTCCTTTATAATTCGGGTAAGGCCAATATAGTGACTGATGCTCTCAGTAGACTGTCTATGGGTAGTGTTGCTTATGTTAAGGACAGTAAAAAATCTAGTTCAGGAAGTCCATCAACTTGCCATACTAGGTGTTTGCTTAGTCGATACAGAAGAGGGTGGCATATGGGTTCAGAGTAGTTCAGAATCATCTCTAGTTTCTGAGGTGAAAAAAAGAAAGAATAGAGATCCCAGCTTTTTTAAGTTAAAAGAATCAGTGAAGGATCAGAAAGTAGAGGTTTTCTCCCAAGAGGGAGATGGTGTATTATGTTGTCAGGGTCATTTGTGTGTTCCAGGTATAGACGACTTAAGGCAGCGAATCCTTGCAGAAGTGCATGGTGTGTGCTACTCTATTTATCCAGGGGCCACAAATATGTACTGCGACTTTTCAAAAATCTATTGGTGGAGTGGGATGAAGAAAGATGTTGTAGAGCTTGTAGCTAAGTGCTCTACATGTCAGTAGGTTAAGATAGAGCATCAGAAGCCTAGTAGGTCCATGCAGGAGTTCGGTATTCCTACTTGGAAGTGGGAAGAAGTGAACATTGACTTCATAATGGGTTTTTCTCGTACTCGTCGCCAGCATAATTCAGTTTGGGTCATTGTAGATAGGATGACCAGATCATCTCATTTTCTTCCAGTCTATTTATTCAGCCGAGGACTACACCAAATTCTATATCAATGAGTTGGTCAGATTGCACGGTGTTCCGTTATCTATTATCTCAGACAGAGGTACCCAGTTCACCTCTCATTTCTGGAAAGCGTTCTAAAAAGGTCTTGGTACCCAAGTTCATCTCAGTACCACCTTTCATCCTCAAACAGATGTTCAAGTAGAAAGGACCATTCAAACTTTAGAAGATATACTGCGAGCGTGTATAATTGATTTCAAGGGTATTTGGGATGACTACTTGCCCTTGATTGAGTTTGCATACAACAACAGTTATCATTCCAGTATTAAGATGGCTCCATTCAAAGCTCTTTATGATAGGAGATGCAGATCTCGTGTCGGTTGGTTCGAAGTTAGTAAGGCCTCAGTTATAGGGCCTGACTTGGTATTCGATGCCTTAGAAAAAGTCCAGTTGATCAGACAAAGACTCCGGGCTGCTCAAAGCCGACAGAAGTCTTATGCAGATGTGCGCAAAAAGGATCTCGAGTTTGAGATTTGTGATTATGTCTATCTAAAGATCTCTCCCATGTAGGGAGTGAAGACATTCGACAAGAAAGGAAAGCTCAGCCCTCGATATGTCAGTCCCTTTAAAATTCTTAGTCGTTTTGACAAGACAACTTATGAGCTTGAAATACCTTCAAATCTAGCCTCAGTTCATCCAGTCATTTATTTCTCTTTTCTTAAGAAGTGCATAGGTGACCCAGTAATTGTGTCCCTATTCAGAGCATAGATGTTCAGAACAGCCACTCTAAGGGGGAGATATTGTAATACTCCAAACTTTCCTTAAGTCAAATCTAGTCTTCAAAAGAGTTAGTGATGACTTTCGAAATGATTAATGTTTAAATCAGATAGAATTTCCCCAATTTCGACATTTAATCATATGGGAAATTGAATTAGCTTTCCAACGATACCAATTTTATCCAAATTTGATATCAGAGTAAAATGTTATGGACATTTTACTGAGAAGCTCTCAGAACTGCCCAGGTGCAACGGGCAGGTTAACGGACCGCCGAGAAAGCGACGGCCGATCGCCTAAACCATTGCAGCTAAGGCAGTAAGTCAATCTTCTGGATAAGGTGTGACGGACAGGTTGATGGACCGTCGCCCAAGCTATCGCTACTAAGGCAGTGAGTCCCTATCTAGTCCACGTGCGATGGTCAAAATGATAAACCATCAACCCAGCGACGGACCGTCGCACGAGCCTTTGTAGATCCCGTCAGTAATTTAAAGCCATTTTTAAAAGGGTATTTAGGCCTTTTTCTGCCCGTTTTAACCCCTAATTATACCAGACAATAGCTCATAACTTCATTATTTATTCACAATATCCAATTAGGGTTTCTCTCAAAGATCAATCCCCAATAACAAGAAACCCTAGGTGCTTAATTCCAAGTCAAGAATTCAAGATTTCCTCCATAAATCTTTAAGAAATCATCCACCTAGGAATGTCAAGTGTTCATTCATGGATTCCTTTCATCCATGAAGCCCAAGAATCCAATTTTAAATTATAAATTGTGATGTTTAGGTTGTGGATTGATTACGATCATGTTGAGATTATGTATGATACCCAAGTTAGAATCGTTAAATGTGTTTTCATTAATTTTTGCTAGCATATGGATTGAAATCTACTAAATTGTGTTGATTTATGCAACTATGATGAATTAATTTAATGTCCAAGTCTAAGCTTATAGTTATACATGCAAGGTATTTGATAAAATGCCTAATAAAATAGGAAACATGCCTTATGACTCAATTGTGACCAAAATGATGAACCTATGTTTCACCCTTAAATTTAAATGACTCCCATGTATTATTATGCTTTGTGATGGATTGATGTAATGCTTATGAGATTAGGCTTATGAAATTATGACATGTTTATATGGACTTCTATTCATGTGTGAGCTTGTGGCATGCAAATACTTTATGAATATCCCCAATGATTGTACTATGAATTGTTAACTATGGTCATGTGTCAAGAAGTGTCATGTCTTATCAGTTTTATGCTATCGAGTCCTGGGGGTACTTATACCCGACAATTTAGCTATGTGACTAGAGCCAGTGTCATATTTTCAAGATACTCTCAGTCGAGCCATGTTCATCAAAACTCATTCAGTTATGTGACTCAGGAAAACTCAATAAACTCAGTAATCTAAGAAATCTCAGAAATTCAGTAATCTCAGTTGTATTCTATCAGTCAATGGAACTCACTTAACTCAGTTCAGTTCAGTTAATTGTGTTTAGTATCTACTCAGATGGGAGTAGGATTTAGCACCGAGTGAACCCAAGGATGGGAACACACACCGGCAGGTGAGGGTATGATTCTTAGAAATAGTCTTTGCATTCCAGAACTATATAGCCAACATAAGTTGAGACATCAACACTATCAAGTAAGGATTGATGAGGTAGATAAGCACTATCAGGTGAGGGCCCCACCATTCTCTTTTGGGGACACTGTCAAATGAGGGTCACCCACAGCTTATCCTTCCCAGTGGCGCGGTATTAACACCCTTCCAATTGGGGTTACAGATAACTTAGCTATATTGTTTTATTTGGGGCATATCGGTTAGATGACTATTTCCCACAATTTCAGTTACAGAATCTGAACAGTCAGATATAGCCATTCAGTCTCAGTAATAGAACTCAGATAGTTCTACAGAATTTAGGACTGTCAGATACAGTTAACTCAGAACAATACAAAACTCAGCTAGTTCCATCAGATCCTAGACTATCAGATACAGTCGCTCTATATTAGTTATTTCAGTTATATAGTTATCAGTATATCATGTTATCAGTACTCAGGCTCAGTAATCATGTTATCACGAACTTAGTTACAGTTATTATGTATTCATGCATGCATTCTCACGTCATGTTATCCAGTCAGTTAGTATAGTTCATGCATGTGAACCCTTTGCATTTAGCCTACCTCACATGCATACTAGTACATTTAATTGTACTGACGTATTTGTGCTATGGTGTTTTATACCATAGGTTTAGAAGCACGAGCTCCAAAGCATCAGTAGCATTCCAGTCTCGGCAGTCAGAGTTAGCAGTGAGTCCTCATCCTTCGATGACATGACCATTACTTTATTATCTCATTAATTAATTTATTTTAATAGTTGGAGTTAGTTGGAGACATATCCCATCAACTCCTTATTCAGATAGTTTAGAGTCTTTCAGACTAGTATGTTCAGACAGTAAATTCAGTTGTTTCGATATTGATATACCATATCTTTAAATGTTATGTTTTATTACCTCTTTAAACCTTATGGCCTTTTAGCCTTTATTTTCCGTATTTACACAGTATATTATGCAGTGTACAGGTACATATATCAGTCATGGGTTAGCTTATGGTCCTTCGAGGTCATGATCACCGTGTGGCATTCCGGGTGCCAGACTCGGGGCGTTACAAAAATATTTTAGTGATTGAGATGAGACCTCAAATTTAGTTCGTGATTGATAGCTTTTTGATCCAAGGGTAAGCATGCACCTTCAAGTAGCCATTGAATTTTCTCATTGATCATGTCTACTTCTTTGGATAGTGATACTCCTTTATTATTTGCTTTTGAGAACACTACTAAAAAGGGCAAAAAGATATCAGACAAAAACAACATCGCTTTAGAAAAGCGACGTTGTCCGTTGCTTTTTAAATTTATTTATAATTTTTATTTATTTTTTATTTAAATCAACGAACAATGTCTCAATATCTGTCTCTTTTTTTGTGGATAATTATGTCAATCAATTAATAAATAATTTATATTATTTTTAATAGATGTGATGGATAGCTTCGCTATTTTTATTTTTAAAAAAATATTTTAGAAAAATGATGTTGTCTGCTGCTCTTTAAATTTATTTTAATTTATTTGAACTAAGATCAATGGACAGCGTCGCTATTATTTAAAAAAAATTGAGAAAAAGCGAAAATGTCTGTCTCTTTTTGAAATTATTTTTCATTTTTTATTTTTCACTAAAAGCGATGAAAAATGTCTATTTTATTAAAAATAAATAAAATATAATTTTGTGAATACGACACTGTCCATGGACTTGAATATTTTTAATTTATTAATTAATAAATAATTTTTATATTTTAAAAATTAAATTATATATATTATTTGGTTAAAAAGCAATGGATAGTGTCGATTTTATCCATCGATTTTTTAGTCATTTTTTTAAGTCAACAACTTATTAGGGCATGACTCTTTTTCACTTCTCTCTCCGCCTCTGTTCACAACTCACTCTTCCTTTTCCCCCTCTCCACCTCTCCGCCTACTCCTGCCGATGTCTCCACTGTTACTCCCGCCGTTGTCTCCACTTAAGTAATTTTATTTTACTCTACTATCAAGAAGGTTACTGTTTTTGATCAAAAAAGTAGCATGGAAATATGTGTAAAAGTATAGTAGAATGTAAGAATCTAAATTGAACAACTGTTAATAAAAAAAAAATTGTGTCTGCAATATGAAAGAAAACCCCTCTGTTTGTTGGTAATTTCTTCAATTTTTGTTTGAGTTTAAATTTGGAGTCTGCAATATGGAAGAAAGCCCCTCTGCTTGTTGGTAATGTCTTCAATTTTTCTTTGAGTTTCTTTTTCTCATTTCTGTAAGTGTGGTGAGTTTTTTCTATTTAGGTTTGCCTTTTTCATAGAAGAGTGGAGTATATCTTAATATCAGTTTTCTAACGTAAGTCATTTCATCATCTGTATAGTTGTTATTCATAATATATCGCTCATAATAAACTTAGGGATCGTTTGATAGAGTGTATAAGATTAATGCAAAATATAGTGTATTGATAATGTTTGTATTAATAATGTTTGTATTAGTTATGCATGTATTATTT
>NC_061120.1:69974763-69986592 GCF_002878395.1 Capsicum annuum
CATTCCTAAAAGTATATCTTTTGATGTTAGTTCATAATTATAAATTTCTTCTATTGTTAATATCTTAAGGTCATTTAATAAGTTAATGCATGTATTAAAGACTTTGCATTACTAATACATTGAAAATGGGTGGTATTAGTAATACACACCTTAATATACAATAGAGTGTATAACTAATACAATGACTAAAAATTGTACCAAACAAGATATTCTTAATTTACATTAATTAATATATATACATTATTTTTGTCAATACACTCTACCAAACGACCCCTTAGTTATTTTGCTTCTCCAAAATAATTTTATGACTCCACAACTACAAAACAAAAATTTAATGAGAAATTAACTCGAAGGATTAGATACCAGTAACTTTTCTTAGATTAGAATGGGTGAAATTTATTTTGAAGGAGAGAAGTAGTTGAAGTTCCATCCCTTATTTAATTATGTATAATGATATTCAACAGCATTCTTAACATTGTAAACCTAAATTTATCTGGACAAAAAGTATTTTAAAGTAAACTTTACTGTATTCAACAACATTCTAGACATTATTATATATTTTTAAGTAAACTTTTTAGTAAACATTTTTTGATGTCAACAAGTGATTTGGTATTTCTTTTTGGCAGAACCCGAATTTGAGGAAAATGGTTGCTTTGTTATTTTTTGGCGATCACTTGTCTCTTTCTCTTCAACTTAGGCCAAGTAAAGGTACTTTGATTTTACTATATTTTCTCATAGTAATGTCTTTAATTATAGTATTATGACGGGATCATTTATTGTAGAAGGCTTTGAAAGTCATAGGTTTCGTGATGATTATATGGTGTGATAGGGACATTTGACACCTCTATATATTTTCTTTATTAAACTTATTGAATTATTTGACTTACATTACAATTGAAAATGTGAACTAGTGATTAGAAAATGGTTAAGTGTAGTTATTTGAAATTCTGAAATTGTGACTTGAAAATGGTTAAGGGTAGTTACTTAAAATTGTGAACTTGTGGCTAGAAAATGATTAAGTGTAGTCACTTGAAATGTGAACTAATGAACTAAAAATGATTAAGTGCAGTTACATAAAGTTGTGAACCTGTGAATTGAAAATGATTAAGTGTAATAACTTGAAATGTGACTTGTGACTTGAAAATGATTAAGTGCAGTGAATTGAAATGTGTACTAGTGACTTGAAAATGGTTAAGTATAGTTACTTAAAGTGTGAATTAGTTACTTGAAAATGGTTAATTATAGTGACTTGAAATGTGAATTAGTTACTTAAAAATGGTTAAGTATAGTTACTTAAAATTGTGAACTTATGACTAGAAAATAGTTAATTGTAGTCACTTGAAAATGGTTAAGCGCAGTCACTTGAAATGTGTACTTATGACTAGAAAATAGTTAAGTATAGACACTTGAAATGTGAACTAATGACCTGACAATGGTTAAGTGTAGTTACTTAAAATTGTAAATTTGTGACTAAAATAATTAAGTGTAGTCACTTAAAATGTGAACTAATGACTAGAAAATAGTTTAGTATAATTACTTGAAACGTGAATTGGTTACTTGGAAATGGTTAAGTGTAGTGATTTGAAATATGATAAGTTATTTGAAAATAGTTAAGTTTAGTAACTTAAAAATGATCAAGTGTAGTTACTTGAAAATGGTCAAGTGTAGTTATTTAAAATTGTGAACTTGTGACAAAAAAATGGTTAAGTGTAGCCACTTAAAAGGTGAGCTAATGACTTGAAAATGGATAAATATAGTTACTTCAAATGTGAATTAGTTACTTGAAAATGGTTAAGTATAGTAACTTGAAATGTAAATAGGTTATTTGAAAATGGTTAAGTGTAGTGACTTGAAAATAGTTAACTGTAGTTACTTAAAAATGGCCAAGCGCAGTACTTGAAATTGTGAACTTGTGACTTGAAAAAGGTTAAGTATAGTTACTTGAAATTATGAACTTGTGACTTGAACATGGTTGTGTAGTTACTTAAAATATTGAACTTGTGACTATAAAATGATTAAGTGTAGTTACGTGAAATGTGAACTACTGACTTGATAATGGTTGAGTGTAGTTACTAATGTGAACTAATGACTTAAAAATGGTTAAGTGTAGTTACTTGAAATTGTGAACTTTTAACTAGGAAATGATTAAGTGTAGTCACTTAAAATGTGAACTAATGACTTGAAAATAGTGAAGTGTAGTCACTTGAAATTGTGAACTTGTAACTAGAAAATGATAAAGTGTAGTCGCTGAAAATGTATTCAAATGACTTTAAAATGGTTGAGTATGGTCACTTGAAATGTGTACTAATGTCTGAAAATGGTTAAGTGTCGTTACTTGAAATGTGTACTTCTAAATAAAAAATGATTAAGTGTAGTCATTTCAAATTTGAACTAAACCTGATAATAGTGAAGCATAACTACATCAAATTGTGAACTTGTGACTTGATTTTCTTATAGCAAAGTCTTTAAATGTAGTGCTATGGCGGAATTATTTATTTTAGACGGCTTTGAAAGTCATAGGTTTATTGATGATTGACTTGAGTATTTAGTGAATTAAATTTGTGGACTGGTGATTGTGAAAAATCTTAGGTAATGACTTGAAAATGTTTACTAGTGTTTTGAAATGTATTATTGAAACTAAGAGTGATGAGGAGTTTGTTGGCGCTATTCCTTAGTGTTGTTAGATTTGGATTCTAGACATATTTTAGATGACATTCTTAAACTTAATTTTTAACTATTGGAAAAACTTTAGGACTGTTTAAGTGTTTTGGATGTCGTTGAGTTTATTTGTTAACTGTTTTGGATGATTAGTGTAAGTCTTTACTGAATTAAATATATGGCCTAGTGATTGTGGAAAATCTTAAGTATTGACTTGAAAATGTTCACTAGTATTTTGAAATGTATAATTGAAATGGAGAGTGATGAGCAGTATGTTAGGGCTACGCCTTAGTTTTGTTGGATTTGGCTTCTAAACATATTTTATTCGACATTCTTGAACTAAACTTTGAACTATTGAAAAAAACTTTAGGATTGTTTAAATTTTTTGGGTATTGTTGGATTTATTATTTAAGTGATTTAGATGTTAGATTGATTGTTAAATGTTGTTGATTTGAATTGCTTAAATATTTTGATAATGTAGTGCGTTGAATGATTATTTTAGTTATATGTGTTGCATGGGGTTGTATATATTGAATTGCATTTTCATTAGGCAAGTGAGATGCAGAAAATGTCAATTTCTGCATCAAAAAAATGTAGAAGAGAGATGGACAGGGTCCTTTTGTTCGTAGCTTTTTAAAATTTTAAAGTAAATTTTGATGGGTCCATTGAATCTAGAATGTTTAATTTGGTAGGGTGGCACAGTTCATTTGTATTCACGTGATTTCAAATGAATCTCGAGGGTTCAATCGCAAACTTGGCAGTTAGCCAAGTTTATTTGTGCAAGCCAAGAATGGCTTTCACAATCGCGAAGGTCAAGGTTATAGGTTATCTCATTTGTGAGCCATCATTCATATTCTAAAAGAGTCATCGAACGATCCAAGTTTCCTCCTTCATTATCATAGTGGATCGGTCGCTTTCACGAAGGGTCAGCCAGGTCATAGGTCCTGTTTGCGAAAGGGTTCTTGTGGTCGTGAAGGGACCTCTGGCAGCATTAAAAGCTATGGACCTGACTTTTCCTTATCTATTTAAAGTCTCTACTACTTTAAATACTAGAAGGTTAAAAATTGTTGGAGATCGATCCTTGAGTGTTGGAGGTGAGTTAGAAAGGTTGTTGCAATCATTTGCTCATCCTTAATTTGTAAGTTTTCACTTATTTTATCACTTAGCTATCCGATTTAATGTTAAATCCCTAGTTTACTTTATGGGATAACTCAGTCTTATTTATGATCGTATTCCGCCCATTTAATAGGGCAGTGATCCTTGAGGTTAAAGGGACGTATTGACAGTTTCAAATACGTGATTCCACAAGAAAACCCTACATGGAATTTTTAGATCAACTTTTGACCCGGAGAATTTATATGTAATATGTGTATCTTTATTCTCGTCTTAATTCATAAATTATTATTATTATTTTGATAGTGTGGTAGCGTTTGGAGGCATCTCAAAGTAAAAAACTTTGGAGTAGTTGACCTTCTCGAGTTTTCGGCACTGTCCTGGTAGGCTAGCTTACTTCCCTCTTATATTGAGATTTATTATGATATTAATGTAGTGTTATGCTAGATTTGGGTGGGATTTTATGACTTGGCTGATAATTTTAGTAATTATTAATCATTTAGCCTATTAGAGAGCCCTATAGGGTAGATTTTGGCCTGTCTTCCCTCATATTAGATTAGATGGGAACCCTAGGACTAGTTTTGACTTACTTAGTAAGGGTGGAATTATAAAGCCTTAGACTAGGTTTGAGTAGGAGCTTGCCTTAGTGTGAATTTTTTGGGCTAGCAGTGAGCCCCGTCGGCCTTTTCTTAAGCATCATGCTTTGTTTAGCTTCTTATAGACTTAGGCAGCTCCTAAGTTGTCAACTTAGATTAATTATTAAATCTTGGGATGTCTTAAGAAATATAACAGAATTTTGTTAGCCTTACTACTCCATTTAAAGTAACCTCTCGACCTTTCAAACTGTATATCTAGATTTGCTAGTTAATATAACTTCTCTTATTGAACTGATCGTATGAGTTGAAGTTAAAGGGAATCTATGGTAGTGGAATATTATGACACTTGACTTATTTACCTAGTTTTGATTCAAGTATGTTGATTGTTATTTCCATCGTTACTTATTGTATTGGGTTCATTTATGACATAATTACCGTAGGACACTTAATTATTAGTTGCTGTTCAAGTCTGACATTCATGATCTATATGCGACACCTTATTATGACGATACTATTCTCAATTTCAATTCAAATCCAACATTTTTGGTTCAAACGGAGTTTCAGATATGTTATCACATTTGAGCACACTACAAAATTACCGTAAATAAATTGGCATGCCCAATGAGACCAAATCCGCTCTTCATGTCTTCTCTCATAAATTATATTTGTAAATTTAAAGTCATAAAACTGCAAAGATGGAACTACTTCAAGCTATATCTTTGAGTTTCATAGAGTCTACACTTCGAGAAATCTTGAAGTATGAATATTTGTAGACATAAAAAAATTGAAGGACTCTACAAGATGAACCCAATCCTATTCAGATTCATTTGGTACACAGGATAGGATGGAATATCCGATCATTAAGGTTGTACTATATTTATACTATATTTGGTTGATGGTACAAATTTATCCATGGACTAATTTATACCATCAACCAAACATGGTATAAATTTGATATCAAACTTAATGATAGGATACCACCTTATTCCATCCAACATGAAATTATTTTATACCATCTTCATATGGCATAAATTAGTTTGGAGATTATAATCTGAGGACTATAATTCTGGGATAATTTAGTCTATACCAAATGACCCCTTAAGATTTTTGGAGGTTACTCTACCCAAAACTTGGATGCTACTCTATTGAAAATTCTAAATTATGTCTACTTAAAGGGAAACATAATGTCCTAATGAGACATCTCCAATATCCCTTAAAATAATGAAATATTCCTATATTGGAGAAATATGCTACTAGCAACACTCAAATTATGGAGAAAATATAGAGAAAATAATTGGGGGGAGGGGGGAAGAGAAAATTATACCTGTATTCTTTATCAATAAAATTTTTATTTTTCCATATTTTATTTATGTTTGCAGCTTATTTTTCTTTCAGTATAAAATTTATTGCAAACAACATATATTGAGACATGAGCTTTATGCTTAATATTGTTCAAGTATTAATTTGAATTTCTTAAATTTTTTTTCTTAAAACTTTATCTATCTATACCATATTAAAAATGTAAAGAGTCTCAGAAATGTTGTTGGAGTCAATAATAAACATCACGATAAAAAAAAGAAAATTTTGTGCATATTTAATTTGGGAATCTTTTTTTATTTGTTATATACTACTTAGAAAATTTACGTGAGAAAGGACTCGAGTTAGATTTAGAATTGAATATCTTATTATAAGCACTTGATTCTTTATACGGAACTTTTCATGCAGTCTTATATTGAATGAGATAATATTTTCTAATTTCTTATATACACTCTTAATTGTTAGGAAATTTATGTTGAGACTACAATTTTAATGGAGATTTGAGAACAGTTTCTCATTTGTTATTGTTTATGTTATGTCTTGTTTATGTCCTCTTTCCTTCTGTATTTCTGTTTTAGCGGCTCTAATATTTGTTACTCGAGTCGAGGATATTCATAAACAGCCTCTAAGATCTGCGTTCCCTCCTCAGACATCACTTTAGAGGGACTATAGTGGGTATGTAGTTGTTGTCGATCCTCTCTATCCACAAACCTCACTGGTATATTTTGTGGATCAATGGTCTATGTATTATTCACAAACTAATTTTGTTGATCGGGTCTCAGGTTGGTTATCCATCTTAAGAATTTTTGGATTGAATTAATTCTTGGTGAAGAGACACATTTTGGTTCGACTTTTTTGATACTTTTCTTATTCCTCTTGGTGTCTATATTTGTGTTATGTAATTTGTTGTTGGCTTTGATAGATAGTGAAAATATTTATAGGGGGTTTATTTTATTTTTTAAATGTAATTTCTTGACGAAAAAAGTCTATAAGCTTAAATTTTTTGCACTTAATTCATAGCATTCATGCTTATGTTGGCATCTCAATATTTTAGTTTATTATATATTCTCCTAATTATTAGGAAATTTTTTTGGAGACCATAATTAACATGCAGATTTGAGAATATTTCATCATTTGTTTTTGTTTTATGTTATGTTTTTTCTATTATTTTCTATGTCCTTTTTACTTCTGTATTCTCCTTTTAATGGCTCTAATGTTATTTGTTACTCAAGTCGAAGATCTTCCAAAACCAGCCTCTAAGGTAGTATGCCCTCCTCAAATGCCGTTTTAGGTGGACATAGTATATTTGTTGTTGTTTTTATTAATCAAGTCTATTGAAAATAATCTCTCTACTCACAAATTCCATTTATACGATTATACTATGTATATTTTATTGATCAATGGTCTATGTATAATTCACAATTGATGATTGAGTCACTTGTTGGTTATCCATCTTAAGAATTTTGGACTGGATTGATTCTTGGTAAAGAGACGCGATGGATTGACTCTTTTTACTTTTCTTGTTATTCTTGGTGTCTATATTTGTGTTATGTAATATGTTTTTGGACTCATAGATAGTGAAAATACGATAGAGGTTTAATATTAAGATCCGATTTACAAGTCATGATGATACCTTGCTTTATTTCACCAGTAGGTAAGTCAAATTGTAGTCTGGAGCTATATGCAATGGGCTAACTTGGTCGGAAATGACCCAAAAGTTGAAAATAAACTTTTAAAGAGTTAAATCAGAAATAAAACAGTCATAACAGTCTAATAGATATAAAAGAGCAACAATCATCCCAAGACTCAGTAATGTTGGTACAAGAGCTACTACAACTGAACTATATGTAGTGAATCGTCAGATACAACCTGTCTCGAAGATGAAACACTAGACATGGATAAATAAAAGGAAAAAGGGGCAACTCCGACTCTAAGAGCTCACCCTATCTCCGAAATTAACTCAGCACGATCGTCGAATCAGCAACGGCTACTAGTAGGCAGATCTGTACCAAAAAAATATAGAAGTGTAGTATGAGTACTAAAACCACGGATACTCAGTAGGCATCATCGGCTGACTGAGCTAAACCATGATTTAAGTACAATAAGATACAAGATAAATAACTAAGTCAAGGTAAAAGGGCAAATCTGAAAATAAGCTCCAACACAGTTGTGTATGAATAAATAAGTACATACGAAAAATTAACGCAAAGATCTCACAATTTCAACTATAAGACTAGCCCCCATTATCACGACCCAATTTCTCAGATCATGATGGCTCCTACTATATACCACAACTTTAACTATAAGATTGGACCCCATTTTCACGATCCGATTATTTCTCTAGTCATGATGACACCTACTATATCCCACCAGTAGGCAAGTTGACCCGTTGTTCGAAACTATAAGTAATGTACTACCAAGAAAAAAGAAGGAAGAATGCAGAATAAATATAGTAAAACACTGAATTACATAAGATAGTCCCAAAACCTGGTGGAATTAGTACAAAAGCTTCTAATGTAATAATACTTACAAAATGAAGTACAAAATGAATGTATTGATACAACCCATCTCTGAACAACATAGAGATTAGTATAATAGATAAGAGGGAGAGTAGCAATACTCCGAACGCCATGAGCTCACACTATATCTCCGAACCATATCTGCCCTTCACAATGCACACAACAATGGCGAGAACCCGAACTATGATCTATAGGATACACAAATATAGCATGAGTAGCTACACGTGGGACTCAATACGAAGATAATGCAAATATAATAGCATGTAAGCAAAAATGTAAACTATACCCAAATATCCAACAAACTGCATAATAAATCTAATGAGATAATAAGGATAAACTAACCTATTCATATTCAAGAAACTAACATAATAAAGATAAGGAGATATTAAGGATGAACTATCCCCTTCTAGCCATACTCAGGATATCACGACCCGATTTACAAGTCATGATATTACCTACTAAATTCCACCAGTAAGTCAAATCATAACCCGGAGCTAACACAGTGGATTAATTTGATAGGAAATGCCCAACATAAGAGAAATTTCACGAACACAATTTATAAATAACAAAGATTCTAGATAGATAAAATGGTCAATTTAAGATACCAATCCTATGACCCGATAGAGCCAGTACAAGAGTATCTAATAGTATCAATGCAACTCAAAAGTATAGAATAGCCAATACATCTATCTCAATAACTAAAGACTGAGTAAAAGATAGAAGGAAATGGGCAACTTGAACTCCAAGATCTCACCCTATCTTTGAAAATTAATCACCGCATGAACAACGCTCAATTTCGCCAACTAGTACTCAGATCTGCACCAAAATGGTACAGAAGTCTAGTGTGAATACCAAAACAATGAGTACTTAGTAGGAATCATCGACCGACTGAGCTAAATCATGATATAACTATGATAAAATGCATGATATTATAACTAAGTCACGGTATAGAAATAAATGAACTTGGATAATCTCCGACACTATTGTACATAATAAGTAAATAAATCAGAATGATAACATGCATAACATAATATAACACAAGCAATTAAAATCTACATAATTGGCTCCCATATGCCAATTGGTATGAAAAATTAAAGAACTCGTCACAGCCACCCATACGACTGGAGAGTACACTCAAAAGAGGAATAAGCAAAAAACCGACATTATAACTAACCTTTGTTGTCATTAACCATCCTTCCAAAATTTTTTAACATTCTCTAATGTTACCATCATTTAACAATCTTACCATTATTGCTCATTAGTCACCATTTATTAGTCAATCATCACTTATTAACCAATCTATTCAATTACTAGAATCCTTTTATGTCAAACCACATTTTAACCATTTCCTTGTTTTCCAACTTAGTCAAATTACTACCTTAAATTTCACATACCGACACCATTAATCACAAAAAGTATATCATCATATCACAATATGCTTATTTGGACTCAAACTAAATAAATATTTATAGCCGGACTTACAAAGATACATATAATCAATAGTCATACTTGAATCGGTAAATATAATCAATATCCGTATTTGAACCGGTAAATAATCAATATCCAGACTCGAATCAATAAATATAATCAATATCCAGATTTGAATCGGTAAATAATCAATAGTGCCATAATCATCCTCCAAACTCAAACCGGTTATGTGTGTATATATATATATATATATATATATATATATATATATATATATAACCAACAACTTAACAATCTTCCAGACTCAAATTGGATATATATGTAATCCACATCATAAATAGTACCATCAGTATGCATAAATAATAGCATAATTAATATTCTTCAACCCTCACATTAACAAACATAACCATCAAGTATCAATAATTCTCAATATTACCTCAATACACATTTCCAAGAGTCTAATAAGCACAGACTGTTTTACCAACGCTAATATGTGTCATAGCCTAAAGTGAGTTAAGAGTACAATTCTAATCCTCAAGTTCTATTTTAGGCAAATTACTACCCAAACTAGGCTTAAGGTATCTATATTCACTTTTAGATGTATAGAAACAATAAGACCTAAGGTAGAGATTCTATCCAAATACATTAACTAAGTCCAATGAAAACTAAGGTAACCTTCACTAGCGTAAGCAACGAAGATCAACTTACCCTAAGCATGATTAACTAAAGCATTTTACTTAATCTTGAGCAATCTAAGGAAAACTCATGCTTAACATAAGTAATGAATCCTAATTCACCTAAGGTATGAGGAACAAGCTAAGTGTTTCAAGCTTATGTTGTAAAGTAGCCTAAACGGCTCAGCTAACTGCAAGTATTGTATTTCATCAATCTAACACCTAAAGCCCATTTAAATCTAACAAGATATCATAAGCAAACAATGACAGTGATGTCATCCAAAACTAACCTCCAAAAGAAGTATGTTGCAGTCGATGCCAAATATAGTAACCCAACTAGGTTGGGTCAAACCAACAAGAAAAATGTTGAATAGCTGCTTAGCCTTGATGTAATTCATGAGCAGTGTGGAAAGTCAATGGGGGGATTTTGGAATTATCAGTAACTAGTAACCAAATCTTGAGTGCTTTAAGTTGTAAACAATATAAGACAAACACTAGGACTGTGTTCCCCCTGGCTTCTTAACTCGATAAATTTATCCTATTCAACCCACCTATTTTGATGCTCTACATGTAAAGTCAACAAGATATGTATTATCAACCTTCTTGTGAATGTGTTGATAAATCTCACCCATTACCTTGTGAGTCTCAGGGTGTCTCCTAATTGCTTCTTATCTATGACTTTAATTCAACTTTCACCTTTTGAGTCTCAAGTTGATTAGATGAGATAATGGAATAACAAGATGGAAATAAATCTCAAATTACCGTTTTAATCTTCTTTTCCTAATCACAAACTCCCTTGTGAAGACGTTTGCGAATACAGGCTATCTTCAAGCTTCTGTAATAGCTCTGATGTCAATTATTATGAAAAATATTAAGATACATGAATAAACCTTAGAATAGATGAATATCCCACTTTCTTTACATAGCTAATCCACTAAGGTTCCCACAACCCTAGTTAGGGAAATTAGCCACTCATGTTTATGTAAGAATCCATGATAATCAATGAAGATTTCATGTAACTAATTGCACAAAAATAAGATGAATAAAATCAAAAGTATTGAATCGAATAATAACCCAAAAATCTCAAGAATGTTATAAAAGTATATAATAGAGTATCAAAGAACGTAAAAGGATGTTAGAGAATGTCACCCGATAAAATATGAACCATAGGGTATTTATAGTATCTCAAAAATACTTAAAAATCTTAATAAAAATATAAAAAAGAAAAAGTCATGTCGGCACAAGGTATGACTTGCTCGTACACTTGTAAGGTCTCTTATGAGTCATATTGTGCCTTTTATATCCACTCCAGTGACTGATCTTTCAGGCTTTAATTTTCTGTTCTTCTTACGGCTTCTGTGCATGAGTCGTACCTTGACCATGCAACTGGTGGCCTTCTTTTGTATTCATTTGGTACTTCTTTCTTTCATGCTCCGAACACTGATCTACTTACGATTTGTCCATACGAGTTGTACTCAGATTTCCAAATTGTCTTTTTCTAATATTTCAACTCTGAATGGGCAT
>NC_061120.1:69989592-70064143 GCF_002878395.1 Capsicum annuum
GCATCTGAGGTTTTGTTCTCTTTATGGTTTCTTGCCACGACTCGTATCCTAATCTTACGGCTCGTACCCTCAATCGTATCTTCTCATCACTTAGTTTTTCTTTTTGGCCTTGGTTTCTATTATGCTTATGAGTTAGCCTACTAGTCGTATGAGGTATTGATGACTCATAAGGAGACTAGTACCATCTATAGACTTGGTCTTTTCAGGTCTTTTTCTTTAAATTTTATTCCAAGACTTTTATTGACCTGTTTCACCCACAACAAGCATAAAACCACCTTATATCCACTAAAATAACCTAAGTGAAAGTATAAATTCTTGGTGTTAAGTATCAAAAGTGTCGTGTTTTCATGACATATTAACACCCTCAACTTAGAAAGTTTGTATGTCCTTAGGCGAACAAAAATTAAAAACTATAATACAACACAACAATGCTTAAACAAAAGGATCCTAAGATACCTATGGGAGTGACTTTTCAATTCAGTTTTCAACATTTTTGTCCCCCCCTCCCCTAGTTTTAACTTTTCAAGAATTAGACTGCGTATATTGATTTGGCACATAGGGAAACATAATGGAATTTGATGATGGCATTATATTAGAACCATAAAACTAAGCATATACAAATCACATTAACCAATTAGCCTAGCAACCTAACAACATACCCCATGAGCGCTCGCAATCAAAGAAGTCCATTCTTCACTCAATATGGATCAATTAATTTTCCAAGAATATAGTAAAAGACGCTTTCGCTCACAAAGAAATACTGTTGGTGTATAGAGAATACAATAGGCTTGCCCATATGCCCTCTTCCTAATTTTTTGTATAGTCATAGTAGGATCATTAAAGGACTCTATTCAACTTGTAACATAGGTTAAGGGCTGGTAAGGTATCTTTTTGGAATTTTTAGTTATTACGCCTCCTTGACACTACGCTTTATTCAGGGTTCACTTATTTTTTACTTTTTCTTTATCTTATTTCTGCTCGTATGTCTCCATTTTTATTTTAAAGAATATTCAGACTGGGCCAGGTGTGGTTTTCTTTTTTGACACTTCTCTTTTTCTTTCTTTTCAATTTTTTTATTTTTTTCTTTAGTTTTCTTTTATTTTCCTCACACCTGTCCTTTTCATAATTTTTTTTTCATTTTTCCTTTCTACACCTCTTTCTTCATACTCATTTTTTTTCTACGCTCCCCTATAATATCCACCCTCAACTTGGGTGATTTTCCTGATTTGAGGTGCACAGTGTCCAAGGAAAACCAAGGCCAGTATAGGTTCATTATAGAAACGAGAAGGTGAAATCAGTGTAATGAATAAATAGGTCAGTTAAGGCTCAAATTTTTGGATCAAAGGGATTCATATCATTTGATTAGACATTTAGGCGTGAGTGGACTTACATCATATATGGTCTATGATCATTTCCTACTCGACTATTCTACACTTAAGTAAGAGCAATCGGGCAAATTCTAGATTTCTATACACCGGGAACTAAGTAGAGCCTCACATACACTCGCACCAAGTTATATTGTTAGGTCCTACTTATCCAGTTATGCAATTGTTCACCCTAGTGGTTCTATTCCTAATCCTAATTTCATTATCAGATTCACACTTGTCTCTCACACGTACATATATCATACAACAAAATTTTAGGAGGGGTGTCAAATTTTTCAGCTCAGTTAATTAAACAATATTAGCTTCCACACATACAAATTTTTCTCCTATTTACAGCTATCCCAGCACACAATAACACAAAAACACAAAATCAAAAACAAAAATATGCCATTTCTCAAATTTTTTAGATTGTGATGATGGGCTTCGAAACATGGCAAGTATAGCCCATGGCAACCTTGGAACACCCCCACCCCCAACTTAAATCCTATGTATTGTCCCAAGTGCATCTAAACATATAATGCAAGGGATTGGGAACATATCTGGGCGCTCAAGGCACCAACTCATACAATATGATCATGTGGGCCCTTAGGTCGGGTCCCACTATCCTTGTTTGTCATCCAATCAACTGCCGAGAGTGGCTCCTCCATTGTGGCACCGATTATGACCAGTTCACAAACTTGTAAATCAATTGGTGAATCTGCATCACCGCTTCCCTTAACATCAATTACCGATAGTCTCGAGCTACCAGCTCTAATATGCATCTCTTGGACCTCACTTATCGGTCCTGCTCAGTTTGTAGGCTATCTACCTTTGCCTTTTTTATTGTTTCTTTTTTGAGATATCCGGTGCTTTTCTTCTTTCTTTTATCTTCGGTTTCTTCTACCAGATCCAAAATCTCCAAGATATTTTGAACATAGATACCCAGCTCAAGCTCTGCTAGTACTGGTGCTGGAATAAATGGATGGTCATACAACTCATCAACCATCTTTTTAATTTTGGCCATTTTAAATTTCACTTTAGCAATATCAAAAATCTGGTTGCTACCCAACTGTCGGTTCATCCATTGTTTGAATGCGTCTAACCAACCCTACACCCTTTTATCTTGGTTCTCCAACATTATTTCAACCAAGTTCTTCACGCCTCCTTCTATGTTTCAAACTTTGGCCTTTAATATGGCCAATCTTCTTATCGCCTGATCCCATATAGACTGTGATATCACAATCAGACTAACTGGCATGGCTTTGGGTTGAGGTGGTACAGACTGATTTGTAGAAGGGGCACTAGATATATGCGTTGTATCTGAGGTCTGTGGCTCAGTCCACACATCTCCACCTGTGGTGGCATCTATTTCAACAACATCAGCCATTCCAATTTTTCTGAACATCATGGATAATATATCAGCTCCTCTCCTCGCCTATTTGGCTATTGGGTTTGTTGTATCCTGAATTAACCTAAGATTTATAGTGTAAGTGGGCTCAATAAGCTCGTCAATCCCTAGAATATGTTGCACCCCAGCAGCCAACGTATCTCTGTAATCATGAATGGATATGCTAGTAACAACTTTTCTCCGCCCACAACCCTGTTTTAAATCTCTCTGGATTAAAATTCTCCTATGTTGAACTAGTATCCAACCATCAACCTAGCTAGCAGTGTAGCACGAACCAGGCTGAGTATATTATCCCTAGTAGTGGGACAGAGTCGTTGTCTAGCAAGTGTCCCCCATGCCTTTGCCTCGAAGTTAAGCATGTGATTTTCTATCGTTTGTGACATAACACCCAGGCCTCCGACTACCCCGACTGCATCTTCTCCATTTAATGCTATAAAACTGGCAATCCATGCAAAATAACCCATTTTCTCCTCCAACCCCATCTGCTTTCTTGTAATTTTCCATATCACATCCAAGTTGAATTCTATTTCTCCAATGTTTATCGACAGCTGAAATTCTAGTCCATTCAAGAACTGATAAATAGTAATGGGGAGATATTCCTCTGTACTCCCCAAATGGTCAGTGACTTGATAGGATTACGACCTTTTCACAACTTTCCCTGTGGATATTGTCCTTTTAGATCTCCCTTGTACTCTACGTAAAACTCTCGAACTAAGACTTCACTGTACTTTCTAGGTGGTGTGGTCATCCGCTGAAAGTCATACTATCTAAACCACACCTCAAACCTAGGAAGCTCAGACATCCCTGTGGTAGTCAATCATCTCTCTAGATATAAACTTCTCTTTATTCTTCCATTGGGAAGCCTACTCAACCCATCATTATATATTTCCTGCATATCGAGGTACCTCCACGTTCAATGGTGGGCATCGAAGTAGGTGTAAAAGCTAGGGGTGGATCCTGTTTGTCAATGGGGGTTGCATCAACTTCTTCCCCAGCCACACTCTCACTCTCCAAACTTATTTCTGGGATGGATTCAACTTCTTCATCATCACCATCACACTCTTCAGACTGGGACAGTGTTCGGGGTGCTAAAGTGTAGGGGTTCTTTTTTCAGGTTCCTCTTGGAGGTTTGTCCTATGGAGTTACTACTTTCTTTCCTCTTGCCTATTGTTGGTCTTGTGCCCTGGCCTTTCTATTAATTGGGAATTCGACTAGGTCACCACTTCTGTTGGATGACTCTTTGGACTCAGAGCTTGAAACAGGTGCATTTTTAGTACCCTTCTTGGATACTTGTTTTAAAGTTGACGCACCTTTGGGAGGCATGGAACCTTTGTACATACACTTATTAGTAGATTCTAAGAAAAATAAAAAAACGAAGTATCAGTTTACAAGTTTTATTCATGGTATGACTGGGGGGTAAGAGCCATATCATTTGTGTGTGATTCTTATGACTGAGTCGTATGCTAAATAGTATGGGCAAGGATGTTCACTAGTCAGCTTACGAGTCATCCTAACTAGTCATAAGGATGAGCTAGGACTCATTACCAACCCTCATAACAATACCAGAAACAATTCTCTATTTTATGTTATCCTCCAAACTCCTTATGACTTATGTATACAGGTCGTATGAATTGGATACAACTTATTTAGGCAAGTCGTACTCATAATAGAATTTACACTCGATTGGACTTCTATGTTGAAAGTGGGTATGCATCTCGTGATGAATAGTTACTTATGGGGTCGAGTCATAAGGAGTCTCGAATCCACTGCAACATAGAATTTTAACTTCGGAGTTGATTCCAACACAAAATTCCCAAACTACCTCTTACATTGTACAACATTTTCACCCCATATTAGTACAAAAACATACATATTCAAGTCACAACACCAAGTTTAACCCCCAATTTCCATTTTAAATTCAATTTCTAAAAACTAGGGTTCCACATTTCAACACACAAGTAAATTCAACACAAAGCAAGTCTAAAATTTCACACATTTGAAATTTCAACTCAAAATATAATGAATTTAAGTTCAAAAACTTACTTAAATTTGTGCGATTTTAGGTTTGCTTGAATTTTATTTTCCTCCCCAAATTTGTGACTAATTTGGGCAATGTGGGGAATTCGAACAAGTTGGTGTGTGTTTTGGAGTGCAATCGTGCGTTTAAAGCTTAAAATTTGGTCTTCAATGGAGGTTTATGGTGTTTTTGGAGTATCGGGTACCCGGATCAGGTACCCTTTTGTTTAAAACAGTGCACTGGGCCATATTGACACACAACCCTCAATCTGGTAAGCTAGGGCATGAGTCATGTGTACGACTCATACCCAGGCTTACGGGTATTTTCCTCTATTCATAAAGACCTGGTTCTTTACTCAAATTCTGGAGTTAATGCGACTCAAGGTGATGACTTATACCCTGAGGGTATGACTAATTCTGAGAGACATAAAGAGTTTCAAAACTTTTACATGGATTTGCTTTCTCTCCCAGGTCCTTACGACTCTTGCACATGAGTCGTTACTTTAAGATATGACTCGTGAAGAGTCTATATGACCTAACTTCTTTGAATTTTCTGTCTCTTTTATGCAATTGTTAGTCTTGCACACTAAACAAACATATTACCCTGTAAATAAATAAATACAAAACATGGGTTACCTATCACGCAACGCTTGATTTAACATTGGGGCACGACGGGGCTAAGTTGGTTACTAAATTTCACCAACTAGCTTCATGGTTTGCCGACCATGCAGCACATGTTATAACATAGTGACACGACGTAATTTCCTTGGTTACTCAGACTTCACCAAGGTCCATTTAAAAAATCACATTAATTTCCTTAGTGTTACCCATATAACGGGACCATACCATCTAGACGTCAACTTACCTGGAAACAAGTGAAGCCTTGAGTTGTAGAGCAACACCTAATCACCTTTTTTGAAAATTCTTTTCTCAATCTTGCGATCATGATTCAACTTTTATACGTCCGAAGTCAAAATTTATCTAACTCATTCATGTTGTTCATCCTTGACTTTGTTGCATCTTGCCACTCAAAATTCAGCTTTTTCAAAGCCTATAGTGCTTTATGTTCAAGTTCAATAGGCAAGTGAAATGCCTTTCAATACACCAACTAATAAAAAGAAGCACCAACGGGGGTCTTGAAAGCTGTTTGGTAAGCCCATAATGCATCATCTAACTTTCGTGACCAACCATTCCTATAGGCATTCACTGTCTTCACCAAGATGGACATGATTCTCTGTTGGATACCTCAACCTTTCCACTAGTTTATGGATAATAAGGTGTTGTCACCTTGTGTTTCACTCCATACTTCTCAAGCAGACTTTTGAATAGACGACTACAAAAATGTGAACCACCATCACTAATGATAGCACGTGTTGTTCCAAATTAAGAAAATATGTGTTTTTTCAAGAATGCAGTGATACTATGTGCTTTATTGTTGAGATTCACAACTGCTTCCACCCATTTAGAAAAATAATCCACCGCCACAATACTTCATGCCAAACGAACTCACAAAAGGTCCCATGAAATCTATACCCACAATTCCAATTCTAAAATAAGAGTCATAGAAAGTTAATGGCATCTAGAGATGTTACCATTGACATTGATCACAAGATAATGCAAAATCATGTGCATCTTTGTAGATCGTTGGCCAATAGTACCCACATTGCAGGATTTTGTAGGCTATGCAGGTTTCTCCATGATGAACCCCAACTGGTGAAGAGTGAGAAGCCTCAAGTATGCTCATTATCTCCACCTCATGTATACATCTATCAATAATCCAATCCATAAAAATTCTAAATAGATAAGGTTCATCCCAAAAAAATTTCCTTACCTCTTGCATAAACTTCTTTCATTGTTGGAAGAAAAGATCTTCTGTGACTAGATCACTTCCTAGATAATTTGCATAGTCTGCAAACCATGGAATTAGATCTTGGGAAGATGCCCATAATTTCTCATCTAGAAAACTGACATCAATATGGAGCCTATCTTCAATATTCTGCATAGATTCCTCCTCAAGTCTAGACAAATGATCTGTAACTTGGTTCTCAGTGCCTTTTCTATCCTTGACCTCGAAATCAAATTCTTACAGCAAGAGGACTCACTTAATCAGTCTTGGCTTTGCATATTTCCTTGACATCAAGTACCTCAATGTTGCATGATCAGTATACACAATTAGCTTTGTCCCAATAAAATAAGACCTAAACTTCTCAAAGGCAAAAACCAATACCAATAACTCTTGTTTAGTGATGCTGTAGTTCCTTTGAATAGGATTTAGTTCCTTGCTAGCATAGTAGATGGGATGAAGGATATTATTCTTTTGTTAGCCTAGTACAACACCTAAGGCCAATCCACTTGCATCACACATAATCTTAAATGGCAAGGACCAATCTGGTGACACAATGATATGAGTAGTCATCAATTTCTCTTTTAGACATTCAAAAGCATTCAAGCATGCTTCAGTAAACTCAAATTTCACCTCTATCTTAAGAAGCCTACAAAGAGGGTTGGCAATCCTAGAGAAATCCTTGATGAATCGCCCATAAAATTCATCATGTCCTAAGAATCTACATACATCCTTCACAAAAATTCGTGGAGATAATTTCTCGATCATTCAATCTTTGCTCTATCTAATTTCTCGATCATTCAATCTTTGCTCTATCTACCTCTATACCCCTTTTTGAAATTTTGTGTCCAAGCACAATACCTTCTTTAACCAAAAAATGGCACTTTTATCAATTAAGTACCAAGTTGCATTCTTCACACCTTCTAAGAGCATTTTTCAAATAAACTAGGTAGTCATCAAAAACATCACCAACGACTGAGAAATCATCCATAAAAAATTTGGTGGTGTCTTTTACCATATCAGAGAAGATTGACATCATACATCTCTGAAATGTGGCTGGAGTGTTACATAACCCAAATGAAATATGTATGAGTGAAACGGTCCCTTAAGGACATGTGTAAATCGACTTCTCTTGAACCTCAAATGTAATAGTGATTCGGTTGTAGCCTGAGTACCCATCAAGAAAATAGTACCATCCTCTGCCTGCAAGTCTATCTAGCATCTAGTCCATGAAGGGCATGGGAAAAAGGTCCCTCTGAGTCCATACATTTAATTTTTTGTAATTCATGCATACTCTTTGTCCTATGAGTAGCCTTATAGGCACTAGTCCACTCTTCTCATTAGGCATAATAGTAATACCTCCTTTCTTTAGAATACTTTGTGACAGACTAGCCCACTTGCTATAACCAATGGGATACACTACACCAGCATCCAACCACTTGATTATCTCTTTCTTCACCACCTCCTACATAGGAGGATTAAGAAGATGCAGATGTTCTATACTTGGAATAAAATCTGATTCAAGTTGAATTTTATGAGTACAAAGACCAGGCGGGATATCCACAATATCTGTAATGGACCAACCAATGGCCTTCTTGAATATTTGTAACACCGATAGAAAAGATTCCATTTCTATCTCAATCAAGTCACCTGCAAAGATTATCGGTAAAGTGTTATTGGCCCCCAAAAATGCATATCGCAAATAAGAGGGGAGGGCCTTCAACAAGATGGGTGGCTTCTCAATCGATGGATGAGCAGGTAGAGTGGTTCTATTTTTAAGATCCAAATCAAGCTTCTTTGGTTCATAAGTATAAGAACCACTCCCATAGAGTGCGCATACTATCTCATCATACTCATTAATGACATCACTGTCGAATTTTATAATCATGACTGCTAAAGCTTTAACACCCAACCTCTCTTCAATAGGAACAACATTAGAAGCATCATCCCACTTAATCACTGAATTAACATCATAGAATGAATCTATCTCCTTATCATTGACATCAATCATGGATACCACTCTTAACTCATTAGGCTGCTTCATGGATTTGCTTACATTGAATATCACCTATTTATCATTGTCTCAGCATTAGATATCCTAGCTCCAAATCAATCAACATCCTTTTAATAGACAAGAATGGTCTTCCCAAGATAATTGGGACTTGAAAGTCCACTTTACAGTCTAATATTACAAAATTAGCAAGAAAGATGAAAGAAGCCACCTTTACCAACATATCACACAAAACAAAAAAAGGACAGCCCGGTGCACTAAGCTACTACAATGTGTGGTGCCTGGGGAAGGGCCCCACCATATCATATAAAATACCAAATATTTTTTCACAGTCCTATTTGCCATCACTACTCGCATTGTGGTTGGTTTAGGAGCCCCTAACCCCGTGTGTTTAAACACTGCAAATAGCATAAGGTTGATGCAAGCACCCAAATCACATAATGCACAAGTGAAGTTCAAAGATTCAATTGTGCAAGGTATAGTGAAACCACCAGGATCCTCTTTCTTCTCCACCAATAATCTAGTAGCTATAACACTACAATGATGACTATTATCGACTGGCTTATAACTAACTGAGCTCTTCTAAGTGATCAGATCTTTTATTAATTTTCCATATCATAGCATTTGATCTAATGCTTCTATAATTTGGATGTTGACTGATAACTCATTCAACATTGACAAAAACTTTTGATACTTACCCTCTTCTTGTTTCTTTTTCAACTATTATGGAAAAGGAAGACAAGGTATCTGGAAGGCTTCAAAATAGGATTTTGGCCTCATCTTTTACTTTATCTTGATTGTTAAAACTTTCCATATCAATAGAATCATCATCATTCTTTTGTCCATCAACAGGGGGTATAGGTAGAACTGTAGTGGTTTTACCACTCTGAGTGGTAATGGCATAACAATGACCATCATTCTTTAGATTTGCAACTGTGTTACTAAGAAGAGTGCCAGGTTGTCTTTGATTTAATATGGCTGACATCTAGCTATACGGTTGCTCCAGTTGTTTGATTGTGGTAGCATATGACTCAACTTTATGATTTAGCCCTGACAGGTCTGCCTGAATATCCTTAAGACAACTCTCTTGGCACCCTTGCCCTTTGACTAGTTTTGACAAAAGTTCCTTCATTCTGGATTCTGAATCACGACTACTTATTGGGACATACTTGACACTCTTTTCCTTGTAGTCATCTTTCCACTTCTAATCACTATCTATATCTCTATTTCTATCTCTATATCTATCATTATAATAGTTCTGACCTTGATTCCCTTTCCCTTGGGCTAAGAAATCCGCCAACCTACGATCAAGATATTTTTCTTCCTCTTCCTATTTAATCTCAAAAGTTCTAAAAGTAGATCTTTATATTGCAACTACATTCACTTTCTTAACACTCATTATTGCAAATTATTTTATAAGAACCCCAATATCTGTCCGAAGCTGTGCAACCTCTTGTGATATCAAGTCCTAACCAATTCTATAATTATTAGGTTCTCCAATAGCATATGTACCTACACCACGCTCAGCATCTCTAGTATGCCAACCTCTAGTAGTCACTGGAATATCATCAAGCATATCCTGCACAACATCCCACTGAAGATGCATGAATGTACCTCCCGATATTATATCTTCTATTTCTCTAGAATTGACATTCAATTATCTATAGAAATTTCCAAAAAATTTGACCTTCTAATTCTGTAATTAGGTGCCATGCTCAGCTTCTTAAATCTAAACCACGCCTCATACAAGGATTTTGCAGGTACCTATATGAAGTATAAATTTCATCTTTCAGCTATAGCATCCTTGTAGGAGGGAAAAATCTATTCAAAACCTGTTTACACAACTTATACCAATTAGTAATTGAACCTCTTGGAAGTTTCCCTAACTATAGTGATGCTTCACCTGTTATTGAAACTGGGATCAAACAAAATCTCAAAGCTTACTGATCCACCCTCAAAATAGTGTATGACGTGCAGATCGCAGTAAAATTAGCAAGATGCATATTCGCATCATCAGTAGCTGGTCCCAAAAATACACCCTTTAAATTCAACAATTGGAACATATTACTAGTAATATCAAACTTCACATTGGGGGTAAAGTAGAAGGAATGACGGCTCCTGTCTCAACAGGTTCAACATAACCCATATATTCTTCTTCATCATATGGGTGCAAGTGTTGATATACAGGAATTAATGGAGCTCTACCACTCTATACTCTATCTCGATGCTCAGCTACTTGAGGTTGTCTAGCTAGTCTTTCATTGTGAGCTAACTCAACCTCTTTAGCTACTCTTCTCTATTCCTTTACCTATTTTATTTGTAAATCTATAATGTTCTATGGATCACCTGGAACACACAGGAGTGCCACATTAGGATCAATAAGTAGAGGGAGAGGGTCATGAACCCCAGTAGGAACACCATCAAGAAATTAACCTGATATCCTTCTCGATGTTTGAAGAATTCTTTTAGGCTCTATATTAAAAGGGATTAAGAGATTTCCTCTTCTCCTAGTGTTTGACATACATCGACGTATGCCAAATCAAGAACAGAAAATAAAAACCCAGAACCTCAACGATTCAATTAACTACTCAAAATGTCTTCTCAACAACGACGCCAAAATTTGATGTCTCCTAAAACTAACCTCCAAAAAAAGTATGTTGTAGTCGATGCCAAATATAGTGCCCATCTAGGTTGGGGTCGAACCCACAAGTAAAATATTGAACAGTTTCTTAGCCTTGATGTAATTCATGAGTAGTACGCAAAGTAAATGGGGGTATTTTGGAATTATCAGTAACTAGTAACCAAATCTTGAGTACTTTGAGTTGTAAACAATAGAAGTCAAACACTTGGACTGTGTTCCCTCTAGCTTCTTAACTCAGTAAATTTCCCATGTTCAACCCACCTATTCTTCTACTCTGCATGTAAACTCAACAAGATATGTATTATAAATCATCTTGTGAACGTGTTAATATATCTCATCCCTCACCTTGTGAGACTCAGGGCATTTCCTAATTGATCCTTGTCTATAACCTCAATTCAGCTTTCACCTTTTGAGTCTCAAGTTGATTAGATGATATAATGGAGTAATAAGATGGACATGAATCTCAAATTATTGTCTTAATCTACTTTTCCTAATCACAAACTCCCCTGTGAGGACGTTTACGAATACAGGCTATCCCCAAGCTTGCATAGTAGCTCCAACGCTAATTATTATGAATATGATTAAGATACATGCATATACCTTAGAATAAATAAATATCCACTTCCTTTACATAGCTAATCCAACAGGGTTCCTACAGTCCTAGTCAGGGAAATTAGTCGTTCATGTTTATGCAAGAATTCATGATAATCAATAAAGAATTCATTTAAATAATTTCACAAAAAAATGAATAAAATCTAAAGTCTTGAATTGAATAATAACCCAAAAATCTCAAAAGTGATGTAAAAGTATATAATAGAGTATCAAAGAACGCAAAAGGATGTCAAAGAATGTCAGCCGATAAAAGATAAACCCTAGGGTATTTAAAGTATCTCAAAAATACTCATAAATCCTAATAAAAACTAAAAAGGAAAAGTTATGTCGACAGAAGGTACAACTCGCTAGTCCTTTCATAAGGTCTTCTTACGAGTCATACTGTGCCTCTCATATCCACTCCACTGTCTGATCTTCCATGCTTCAACTTTCTGTTCTTTTAATGACTTTTTCTCATGAGTCGTACTATGACCATACCAATCATGGCCTTCACTCATATCCACCTAGAACTTCTTTCTTTCATGCTCTGAACACTGCACTACTTACAGTTTGTCCATACGAGTCATACTCATATTTCTGACTCATCTTCTTCTAAGACTTCAACTCTAAATAGAAATCTGAGGTTCTATTATATTTATGGGTTCTTGCCACAACTTGTATCCTCATCTTATGGCTCATACCCTCAGTCGTAAATTCTCATCACTTAGTTTTTCTTCTTGGCTTTGTTTTATGTTGTGCATACCAGTCAACCTACGAGTCATATAAGGTGTTGACGACTTATGAGGAGAATCGTACTATCTGTAGACTTGGTCATTTTAGGTCTTTCTCATCTAATTTTTATCCAAGACTTTTATTGGCCGATTTCACTTGCAACAAGCACAAAACCACCTCATATCCACCAAAACAATCTAAGTTCAAGCATATATTCTTGGTGTTAAGCATCAAAAGTATCGTCTTTTCATGACACATCACATAGCTTAATCTAACAAAGGATAAATCTATCCTACCTCATCGATGAAGAAAACATAATGAACCACTAAACCTTTGTTTTTTCCTTTTGAGAAGCCTCTTTAAGATGCCAAGATATCAAAAACACCATCTACTCATCAATACGAGAAAATCAACACCCATATTGCACCATTGTGCTTTGGGTCCAAAAATCACCTCAAAAACCTCATGCGGGTCCCACTTACAAAAATTGCATTTTCGAAACCAACCCAATGTTATACAAGCTCAGGAAATTACTACGCTCAAAAATAGGTGAAAACCAAGCTAAATTCGGGCTAAATCAAGCCCTAAAGATTATGGATTTTGAGAATTAAATCAAGAAATTTCACCAAAAAAAGGGTGAATTATTACCTTATATCGAATGATAAATACGAAAATATATATTACCTAAGCTTTCCAAGCTCCTACAAGCTTCAATTTTAAGTTAACACACTAGTTTATGGTTTAGCTCTCAAGGGTAAAGATGAAAAAACTCAATCATGGAACACGACTCAATTTATTCCCAACCCAGGGCCTAGACAATCGCTATCACGATCTGACGCTTCGCGATCGCGGTACCTCTCGTATGACAGAGGATTCGCGATTTTGATAACTCTTCATAATTGATTAATATCTATTGCACACAGAGTTGCAATGGTAGTCCAAAGAGGCGTAATCAAGGTGGCACCAAATTTGATAATGCACTAGATTTTCCAAGTCCAAAATGGGCCCGATCAGGTGCTCGGGATTCATTCGAAATCCCGTATATGCAAATAAACTATGTACCCATAATAAATTCGGCATTTTGGATGTGATGATTCACTCAAAATTTCCATATGAGGTCATTTCAACCAAATATAGGTCCCAAACCTATATTTTCAATTTCTCAACTTTTTGACTAATAGTTCAAAATAAGGTCGGGTGCCTCAATACCCAAGCCAAAAGTCTATCTAGCCTAAATTTGATATTCTGGAGAAGATGCCACAGTCACAATTTGCATATGAGATTGTTTTACTGATGTTTTCACGCGATGGTCATTTGGAACTAAGGAAGACTTCTAAATAGGGAATCAACTTTAAAATGCAAACGAACTTCCTGATAAATGTACTGTCAGTCCTAACAAGTCATAAATGACTTGGGAAAGCTATAGAGAAGCTTTAATGGTGAAAATATACTGAAATATGGAAAATGACTTGAAGGGTCATTACAATATTCACTACTAAAGGAACTTTCATCTCTGAAAGTTAAGGAATAGGATATACCTGAAGTCTCGAATAGGTGAGGATACTGAGTCCGCATATCTCTCTCGATCTACTAAGGGGCCTCATCCGCTGGGCGATTCCTCCACTGAGCCTTAACTATAGGAATCTCTATAAAGCACAATTGCTTCATACCACTAGCCAAAATGAGCATCGACTCCTCTACAGTGGTAAAATTCTCATCCAACTAAACTGACTCCCATATAAGCACATGAGATACATTAGGAATGTATCGTCGAAACTTAGAGACATAGAAAACTAGATGAACAACAAAAAAATCTAGAGGTAAAGCTAACTCACACCTCACTAATTGTGCGAAGAATCTCAAAAGGTCAAATATATCTAAGACTGAGCTTACCCTTCCTCCTGAACCTCATTGCACCCTTTATGAGAGACACATGGAGAATATATGATCACCAACTCCAAATCTCAAAGCACGAAGCCTACGGTCTGTATAGGTTTTCTGTCTACTTTGAGCCGCTCTCAACCTATCTGAGTCACCCTGACTGTATCCAATGACTCCTGAAGCAAATCAGAACCATATGGCCTTATCTCAAAAGTCTCAAACCATCTAATTGAAGAACGACATATCATACCATACAAAGCTTCAAAAGGCACTATCTCAATACCCAAATGATAGTTATTATTATACACAAACTCTGTAAAGTCTAAGTACTGCACCCACTGGCCTCCAAAATCCATAACACGGGCTGAGAACATATCCTCAGTACCTGAATAGTCCACTCGAACTGTCCATCAGCCTGTGGATGAACAGATATACTGAGATCCACCTGAGTGCCCAAATTCTCTTGACAAGCTCTTAAAAACCTCGAAGTGAACACATAACCATGGTCTAAAATAATACAAATAGGCATCACATGCAAACAGACATCTCTTGAACATGGACATGGGCTAATCTTTCCGCACTGAAGGTTATATGAAAAGGAATGAAATGTGTTGACTTGTCTAAATGGTCCATAATGACCTAAATACCATCGGAACCATGGGAAGTGAGAGAAAACCCACTAAAAAATCCATGGTGATCTATTTCCATTTCCACTCAAGAATGGGCAACCTCTAAGTCAATCATCAGGTCACTGATGCTCGACCTTTACCTGCTGACAACATAGGCAGCAAGTTACGATGTCTGCCAAATCTTTCTTCATACTACTCCACCAATAGTGCTTCCTAAAATATCTATACATCTTGGTTATACCAGGGTGAATGGAATAGCTAGAGCTATAAGCCTTATGCAAAATCAACTGAATCAAGTCATCGATTTGCGCAATACAAATGTAACCATCAAATCTCAAAACACCCTCAAAATCTATGTTGACCCTCTCAGACTCACCACTCAACACTTGATCTCAAAGAAACCAAAGCTTACTATCCTCAAATGGATGATCTCGAATCTGCTCAAATAGTAAGGACCTTACCTCTACACTAGCCAAAATCCTCCTAAGATCTGAAATATCAAGGCTAACTGTAAAGTTTGGTAAGGACTGAATGTCCTGTGCCAACGACCTTTGAGAAACTAAAATGTAAGACAAGCTACCCATATTGGCTGCCTTCCAACTCAAGGCATTTTCTACTATATTTCCCTTACCCGGATGATACAAGATGGAAATATCATAGTCCTAAAGCAACTCCATCCATCTATGATGTCTAGCATTTAGCCCTCTTTGGGTCGTAAGATGTTAAATACTGCGATAATTAATGAAAATCTCACAATGCACACCATACAAATAATTCCTCTAAATCTTAAGCACAAAAACTACCGCTGCCAACTCCAAATCATGAGTGGGGTAGTTAAGCTTGTGTACCATAATATATCTAGAAGCATAAGCAATAACATAGCTCTGTTGTATCAAAACATAGACCAAACCAACACCGAAAGCATTACAGCATATGGTGAATCCCTTACCCTCAATAGGAAGAGCCAAAATAGGAGCTAAAGCAAGGAAATCCTTGAGCTTTCCAAAGCTTGACACACATTCCTTGGACCATCAGAAAGAAACCTCCTTCTAATTCAATCTAGACATAGGGACTAAGATAGTAGCAAAACCTGCGATGAATCTCCTATAATAACTTGCCAAACTAATGAATCTATGAACCTCAATCAGAGATATAGGTCTAGCCTAATCACCAATCATCTCAATCTTAGCTGGGCCTACCCAAATTCCATCCTTAGATACCACATGTCCAAAGAATGTCACCAACTCAAGCAAAAACTCACACTTAGAGAACATGGAAAAAAGAACATGATCTATCAAACTCTGGAGCATGATCCTTAGATGATGTGCATGCTCCTCTATACTTATCGAATACAAAGGATGGCATCGGTGAACACAATCAGAGAGGAATCCAAATAAGGCTTGAATACTCAGTTCATCAGATCCACAAATGTGACTTGGGCATTAGTCAACCCAAATGACATCACTAAGAATCATAATGACCATAATGGGTCCTAAAAGTTGTCTTTGGGATTTTCTCAGCCCGAATCCACAACTGATGGTAATTAGAACTCAAATCAATCTTAGAACACACTATGGCAGTCTAAAACTGGTCAAACAAATTATCAATGTGAGGCATGGGATAACGGTTCATCACCATCACCTTATTAAGCTGCCTATAATCAATACACATATGCATGGAACCATCTTTCTTCTTCACATAAAATAAAGGAGTTCCCTAAGGGGACACACTCGATCTAATATAACCCTTACCAAGGAGATTTTAAAGTTGAGAATTCAGCTTCTTAAGCTCTGTATAATCCATATGGTAAGGTGCCATAGATACTGGTTGGGTGACAAGCTCAAGATCAATAGCAAAATCAATCTCACGAGCTGGAGGAATTCCAGGCAGGTCGATAGGGAATACATTAGGAAAATCACAAACAAAAGGAAAAGAGTCAAGCAATGGAATCTCCATACTAGTATCAGATATATAAGTTAGATAAGACTCTCAACCCCTCAAAAATAAGACTTGTAGCAACAATATAAGAAATAATCCCCGTTGGCTTGCATCTAATTGCTTTTTGCCACATAATTATGGGTACGTCGGGCATGGCTAAGGTAATGGTCTTGGCAAAATAATCCATGACAGCATGATAGTGGGATAACCAGTCCATGAATAGAATTGTATTAAAATCCACCACATCTAGAATAATAAGATCAGTATAAGTATAAACATTGTGATATTGGAAGTATTTATGCTAGCATTGCTATCTAGCCTATTTATCCTTGTTTTAAGGATAATTCATGCTTGTTATGTGTTGATAATATTATCAATGTGCATTTAAGTTTTCCCGAATGTTCTTACAATGTTTAATGGTGTTTTCATACGAGTTTGGGTTTAATTTGAGCATTTTAGGTCTAGACGAGAAAACTAGTGTTCTAGCTTGAGTTACTAGTTCATTGTCGTGATTGTTGTGTTATTTTGGGATTTAATTCGGGATGTGTCATGTTATAGGTGTCTTGGTGAGATGATTATGATGATATATGAAGGATTTAAAAGCCTTAAATCAAGTGGAAACAACATACAAAAGCTTGGAGTGCACTGACGAAAGCATAAGACCACATGGGGAGAATTTGACGCTTGGAAGTATGTCACCGTGATAGGGTGATAATAATGATGGTGGTTATGGTACATCGCGGTAATGGTAAAATTAACAATTCTCACTTCCAGAAACTTAACGCGATTACACCGCATCACAGGTTTATAGCGAAGGACACCCTACTGCGACGCGATGATGATAAGAGCGGGAAAATTATGCTCAGATGTAAAATGACTGCGTGAAAACCTAATCCTTTGCATTTATGATTGGTATCTTATAAATATAATGTGTTAAAATCCATTTTGGACATATTGGAACATCTAGGAGCATTGAAGGGTTGCTACAACTTTGTTTTAAGGTTTTTTATTTTTTAATTTAGTTTTTTTATGGTTTTAATCATTCATACAATTATTTGGAAGTTGATTATGACTATGAGTGGCTAAAAAATCCCTTTATGGGGTTAAAGACAAGAACATGAGTACTATTGTTTTGGATTAATTTTGTTTAATTTGCTTATTATATTTGGTTGCTTGTTTATTCTTCTTTTAATTATTTTGAGGATTGATCACACTTAGAATACTTCTATTGTCACCCTTGTGATCTCGGGAGAGGAAATAGGGAGATAGAAAATGGGAATGAACAAAGTATTGTTTGTATTCTGTTATGAAATAAGGAATTCAAATTAGCTTCTAGGACAGGGACATACCTAGAAGCCTTACTTTATTCACACGTATGATGATAGCTTGAAGAACTTAATTTGACTATTACATCCCTGCTTAATGATGTAGTTGTAATGTTCAAGTTAGGTAAATGGTTAGAGATTAGGAGACCATGATCATGAAATTAACCCTACTTATCAACAACCAAGATAAGAAAGTTAACGAATGAAGTTCAATAACATAGCATGATTGTTTGAAAGGGTTTAACCCTGGGATTTACTCCATAGATTGTTCCAAGCATTGTTTACTTTTCTTTATTTTACAAATTACAAAATCTCTTTTGGTTACTCTTGAATCAATTGAATCTAAAGTGTGAATTGAAATCAAACAATTATTAGAAAAAGTCTCTGTGGGATCGATACTCGACTTTATCGAAGGCCAGTATATTACTTGGAAGACCATGTACACTTGTGTGTATGCTTGGGCATTATCACATTGCTAACAGTCACAACACATTATCTGAAAACCCAATCCACTACTAAAGAATCACCCATGGGAGTAGATATGCATAATGGAATAGATAATACATTACAAGACAACTCTAACTGTGGTGCACAATAAGCAGATATATAATAATAAGTGTATCCAGGATCAAATAAACCAAGGGCCGAATAGAGGCACACCAAAATCATACTTATAACTATGGTATCTGAAGTCTCAGCCTCCAGTTAAGCAGGTATTGCATAAGACTAACCATACCCTCCACTTGGCTGGGCACCTGACCACCTCTAATCCCACATTCCTGAGAACCTCTTTGAGAAGCCCAAAAACTACCACAGCGACCATAAGAACCACCTCTAGCTGAGGGGTGAACTACTCTAATAGGGGGAATGATGTGTGAGCAAACGCTAAAATATTTGAAGCTTTTAACTAAGAATAATTGCAAGGTTTTAAGCAACTTTTGTCATTTTTGATTGTTTTATCTTTGATTTTGCAGTAGTAGCTAAGATGCTAGAGAACCAACAAGTATGGTGCGGCTGATGACATTCCTGATAAGTCGTCAACCCTATGATAAGTTATTAGCTTCATCGTTAGCTTTAGACAAAGAATGAACCTTAGCTTAAAGTTGTGATGACATTTTGTGATAAGCCGTCAAGGAGTTGAAAGGTCCTTAAAATTATCGTCAGTCTAAGGCAGAACATGGGAGCTGAGGTAGAAAAGTGACGAAATTCGTGATAAGTCATCAAAGATCTGATAGGCCATCACAGTTCATCGTCAGCCTAAGGCAGCGAATGTCAAAATCAAATAGTAAGTCATCAGCCTCCTGATAAGGCATCACAAATGGCGTTACCTGTCCGAGAAATTGCTGCACTCTATGATTTTGTTTCCATTATTAGGGTGAACTCTTTAAATAATTGTTTAGGGGTTTCTAAAAGTAGTTCTGAACATCTTTTGGAGACACGTATTTTGTTACTTTTCTCTCTAGTTTCTTGGCTTGAAAAACAATTAACTTTAAAGAGATTTCCATCAATACTTTGGGGATTCCTATTGTGATATAATCTGATAATTACTAGTTATTATTCATCTTGTGGTAAGTTTATCTTTCAAATTATGAATTCATCTAGTTGTTCTGATCATTACATCATGATTGGCTAAACCCCTCTAACCCAAATTATGGGATCTATGGGTTAAGTTTTGGTAAGATGGTAAGTGTTTAAGATTCAAAAGGTAATATGACTCCTTGATAATTCTAAGATTTTAATCATTGTCTATTGGTTGCAAACAATAGATAGCACCTGCTTTGATTTTCTTGAGATAAGAAATCAAATACAGTAGGAAGTGAATTATTGACAAGGACTTTGAAGCACTAAAAACTTCCATTTAATAATTGACTCTGTAACAAGGTTGATTAACTTGAGGTAAAGTCTGGTCAGTGAATATAAATTTCCTAAGTCCGAGAGGATTAGGTAATTAAATTCTTAAGTTGGTCGAGAGACATTTAGGCATATCTTTGATAAAGATAATTTGTTGTCCTATTTACTATGTGAATCTTGAATCACTATTATCATCTATCAAGTATCAAAACCCATAGTGAACATAATTCTGGTTTTCCATAAACTCTTGATTACAAACACCGAAGCTAAAATAACCAACAATTATTTGTTATACTCAAAACCCCCCATTTCAGAAAACATCCAACTATTAATTGATTAACTCGCAAACGACTTGAGTTCACACAATATTCCCTATTGGATTCGAACCCTATTGACAATGATCACTTAGATTTTCATTAGAAAGGTGTAGTTTGAACATTATCAAAAATTGTGCTGTTGTCGGGAATATAGTTGTAAATTAAAGTTTGTGTTCGCTAATTGACCGTTAAGTTTCCTAGTTTTACGTTTATTTGTTGTTTTTGTTTATTGGAGGATCTCTGTAGTGTATGCTAAGAACCAGAAGTTCCAGAGAACCATTAGTACCACTTGATCCAGAATCATAACGAATTGTAAGAATAGTACACGAGCAAGAGACTGATAAACTAGCAGCCTTAGATATAACTTAGGTGAATGTGCAGAATGTCGCAAAACAAGCACGACATCCAAATCCTGAGGATAAAGATTTGGGAGATGAGGAGTTGCTAAATCCTTCTAACCCAAGGCGTGCAGAGCAAGTAGCTGCACCAGTATAACATAATGCTAATAGGAACTATCCATTCTGAGGAAGGCAAGATTACCAGTCGGTCCAGTATGACCTCGATGATAATGATGATGATGGAATAGATGGAGCAAGGAAATTGGAGGAACAATAATGATAGGAGTGGGCTCTATGTCTCTCCTGGAAATCATGAGGCTAGTACAAGAAGTTCTGAAAAGATGTCCATGGAGGACATAATGGCTAAGTTGCTAAAGGGAGTGGAGGCTACCAACTCTAGTGTGACTAACATGAAGACCGATCTATCATCTATTAGTCAGTTGGTAAACTCACACTCCACTGCAATCAAATAGTTAAAGCAACAAATGAACCAACTCTCCGCAGTATTTAACTAGAGAAAGAGTGGAACGTTACCAAGTGATAGATCCAAAATCCATAGAATGATGGCTCATGTATGGCGATTACCAATAGAAGTGGTAAGATGTTACCTGGCCATTCTGTGGGAAAAAGTTTCATTGAAGATGTGACTGAGGTAGAGGATAAACCTAGAGAAGAATGTTCAGTGGAGTTTGAGAAGCTGGATGGTTCTGATGATCCTCTTGAAAAATAAAAAAAGAAGCAGAAGGAGGTAGTGTTGAAAACTCTCCCAAAACCACCTCCTCCCTTTCCTCAATGATTGAAGAAAAAAATTGATGATGTAAAATTCAGCAAGTTCATGGCAATGCTCAAACAATTATGGTGAATGCACTATTGGTTGAGGCACTTGAGCAAATTCCAGGATACGCAAAGTTCATGAAAGACCTTGTCACGAAGAAACAGAAGGTTATCCATGAGCCGGAGGACAATCTCCATCATTGTGATGATATCTCCACAAGGTCTTTAGTGTAGAAAAAGACAGATCCGGGAGCATTTACCATCTCGTGCACTGTTGGATCCCTGAACTTTGCAAAAGCACTATGAGATTTGGGAGCCCGTATAAACCTAATGCTACTCTATGTGTATAAGAAATTGAGTTTGGGGGATCTTACCCCGACGAACATGCGATTGGTGATGACAGATAGGTTTGTAAAGTAGACAGTAGGCATATTACATGATGTATTGGTAAAGGTGGCCGACTTTATATTGCCTGCTAATTTTGTAGTCCTAGATTGTAAGGTGGACTTCAAAGTGCCTATCATCCTGGGTAGACCATTCCTTGCAACTGGGAGAGTAATAGTGGATATAGAGCTGAATGAGCTGAAGTTCAGACTTAACAATAAAGAAGCAAGATTCAAAATAAACCTATCTTTGATACAAAAAAAAGGAGATGAGTGTTCTCTCAATCATGGTTGTATTCTATGAAGATGGTAAAGAGGTATCAACAGGTTGTCTTAGCGAAGTCTGAGTAGTCAAGATAACCAAGTCGTGCCGCGATATTAAATCAGGCGCTATTGGGAGGCAACCCAAAATTTTTATATTCCAGCAAATTATTTATTTCTGTAGTTAGGTTCTAAGTTTAAAGAAGGTGGAATCGATGTATCTAGCCAAGTGTTCTTGATGACATATTTGATGAGCTGTCACAATTGTGATAAACTGTCAGATTCATCGTTAGAGACATCAGCTTTGAGGTAGGTTCTGTTAAGGCTGACGACATTTGTGACGGGCTATCACACTTGTGATAATCCATCAGAAAATGTCATTAGAAACTTCCCAAAATTAGCTATCAAAAAATCTTGGGCCCAGGTGAAAAGATCCAACCCGACCCACAACGCTCTCTTTCCACCTTCCCGCGTGTTTTCTCTATTTACTTTAAGTTTTATTTTCTTTCCATATTTAGTTTATTTTCTTCCCTTCCTAAAGTGTTTCCAAGTAAAACAAAAGAAAACTTCCTTATGTTTGTCGGTTTGAAATCAAAATCAAGTATCTTTTTTCCTCTACTTCCTCTTGCTCGTGTAGCCAAGTAAAGGCACCTATTAGGTATGCTCAAAACCTAACTTCTCTCTTCAGTTGGTAAGTAATAACTTTATGTGAACTAAAGTTCCTAAGAAAATTAATTCAAGTGTAGATATCAATGTGTAAAAATCAGGAACTAGGGTTTACTGTGCAAGCTTAAGATTTGAAAGCTCAGCCCAAAAATGAGAATCGATGGTGTTTTAAGCAAAAAATGGGATAAAAAAATTAAGTTAAAATCAAGTTGGGTTTCTATTTAGAGCTGATGACATTCATGATAAACTATCACATTTGTGATGGCTTATCAGAAATGTCATCAGAAGCTGATAAGAATTTTGTAGGTTCTGTTTAGAGCTGATGACATTTGTGATAAGCTATCACATTTGTGACGGCTTATTAGAAATGTGTCACACCTGGGATCTGAAGCATAAATAAACTATTTCAAGGGGTGTGGAACGTCAATAATTATGTGTTTATGTTTATACTCTTGAGGGTCAGCTAATGGATTTTCTCTTGCTACAGGTTTTGTAATGGCTCCCAAAGGAAAGAACCCCAAACCTACAAAGAAAGAGAAAAAGAGGAGTGTACCCCAGAAACTCTTCAATGAGTAATCCGATTATAAGGAAGAAGAGCCACTGCTCACAAAGCAAATAAAGAAGATAAGCCCAAAATATCCTCTACCACCCCCACCAATTGAGGTGGAGGAGAGTGAAGACAGTGATACCGAGCCAACAACATCTAAGCATACAGCTTCTGAGCAATCTGCCTTTGAGCAACAAGAGTCTGAGCATACTAAATCTAAAGAGCATGATTCAGATCATCCTAATTCTGAGGAACATGAGTCTGGGCAACCTGAATCTGAGGGACCATCAACTGAGTCCCCTTCTTCTAAGCCACAAGATGATGAAGAATCTTCGATTTGGGGAACTATGGTTAAATGTAAGAACCCTAAAGTCTGAGACAGCACTAGGTGGCAAATTCCCAAAGACCAAAAAATCTTCTTTGATGGGCTTCGCAGAACTAACAGAAGAGTTGTTAAGAGGCCAATCTTTGAAGAGAAGAGAATCATCACTAAAGGATTGAGCAGATATCCTAAGGTGGGGTAGAAATTTTGTGACTATGACTTGGGATGGACTACAAGAGGAGGAAACTAATTTTTCCCTACACTAGTTAGGGAGTTCTATGCGAACTACCAAGCTCGCTTGGAAAACATGTGTAAAGAAGAGGAGAAAGAAGTAAACCAACCTTTGTTGGATAAATTTTTGGTATGGGGTGTAATGGTGGATATTTCTGAAGCAACAATCAATAGGGTCCTTCATGGCCTAAAATTCACTCCTCAGGCCACTTCACCTACTTTGTATGCCCGATTGAAGTATCGAGAAAATCAACAGTCTTGGTTAGCCACACTCATAGCTAATGGAGAATTGAAATGGCTGACCAACCCTAGTGAAAGGATCTTCAAGGCCTTCTTGAATTCAGAGGCAAGATTTTTGTGGGGTATTATACGTACCTTGTTGATGCCCAAAGATGGCGATAATATCCTCGGGGATGATAGAGTAATACTAGTCACAAGTTTTGTGGCTAACCTCAAATTGAAATTTGGAGAGATTATCATCGAAGAGATGAAAATTCGAGTCTCAAGGTCTGATACAACATATTCCTTCCCTTGTTTAATTATGAAGTTGTGTAGGGCAGCCAATGTGCCTAAGGTTATAGGGTTAGAAGAAGTACTGCTTGCCAAGAGGACCCACAATCCTATCTGAAATGATGAAAATCAGCTGAGGCTGATGGTTGATAGAGGCGCAGAGATTCCAACAAATCCACCGATTATAGGGACCAGCTCAGCACCTAATGGGGAGGTGCCAGTGTCTACAGTTGTACCTACAACATCCTCAGCATGAGCAGATCCAATGCCTGGAACTGAGACAAATCCTTCAATTGCAGTGCCTACAACAAAATTTTCCTTCAACCCTATAAATTTCAGGAGAGTGGCAAAGTAATCCAAGTGGTGTGAGGCAGAGCTACAACTCTTTGCCAGATAATTTGTGGCTAGGGTAGAGAAGAGGGTTAAGGCTGCACTTGAGCCCTACAAGGCTCTGCTGGGTAGGATTGATGAATTGGAGAACCGCTTCAATGTGTGGTCAAAATAGAGGACAGTTCCAGAGATTGCACTATTTAGATCAAACCTAGATAAGGTAAAAGTAGAGGTTGGAAGGCTACAAAAACACCAATTTTTGCTGTCTATAGATTTGGCTGTTGAGGAATCTTAGGGATAAATCCTATTACTTGATCTCACAGAGGAACCAATGAAGAAAAAGAAGAAGAAAGGTAAGAAAAAAGTCAAGGGTAAGAGAGAGAGGCCTGATAGTGATAAAGAAAGAAAAGTAGAGAAGAGGGAAAGAAACAAGACTAAAATAGAGGAAATAAAGAAGGCGAGGATCGAGTCTATAGTTGACAATGAGAGATGGGAGGCAGCCATCCTAGCGAGAGCTGCACATGCCTCTATTAGTAGGCCTTTAGAAACTGCCAGACCAGCTGCACCAGAATAGAGCGAGGCTCCTTATGGATATAGGGCAGCTAAGGATGTGGCAGGTGTGTCAAGAACCTATGACCCCCGAGCTTGATCTATCCCAGGTATAACCTAACCCTTAGTTCAAATTTTCTTTGATTTTAAGTTGAGGGTGTAGGGTAAATTATTGTTGTAAAATTTTGTAGTCGACTAGGAAAAATACTAGTACTTGAGTAAGTTAACTTGTTTTTGTAAACTTTGAGCACCTCTCCAATAGACTGAGTAGTTACTTATGTGAATTGCATCTAAGTGTGACCACTGTGCATCTTTGTATGGAATTAGTTCTAATGACGAAATAATTAGTGCTAAATAGCTACATGAACTAAATGATTAGTAGCTTGTGATATACTTGTGTGCCATATGTGTGTGAGATCTTAGTCAGTTCCCATTGTATGTTGAATCCAGAACTTTCCCGGTTAGTCTTACCTAGGTTGAAGGATAGGGTTTAGGAAAGGATTATAGGCCGTTTTGATATTAGCTCACCTTTAGCCTAAATAACCTTCCCTGTATGTAGAATATCCCTTGATCCCTGCTTTGAGACTGAGTAGCCTATTTTTTAATGACACCTGTCACCTTTCCATTTATATCACAATGAACCTATTTTGGCCCTGGTCCTCCTTGGACACTGTGCACCTTGACTTAGGCAAATGGCCTAAGTTGAGGGTGGATATCATAAGGGTACGTGATTTAAAATGAGTAGGAAGAAAGGTAAAGTAAAAGAAAATAATAAAAGTTGGGTGCGGTGGAAAAGAGCAAAAAAAAGTTGTCAAAAAAAAGTGATTGTAGAAAAAACTACACCCATCCTGAATAAATGTGATCAAGAAAAGAGAAGAATAGAAAAAGGCTAATAAGTGAAACCCCAAAAAGCTAGTGTAGTGTCAAGGAGGCTTAGTCACTTTAAATATCATCAAGTATCATACCAGCCCGTAGCCTACATTACAAGCCAAAGAGAAGACCTATAGTGATCCTAGTTGACCTGTCTGAAGATCGGGGTAATGAAAATAAGGGCAAGCCTATGATATTCAACATACATTAATTGGAAATTTATTCTGAGAGTAAGTGTCTTATGATTGTCCCCATGGTTATAGATGTGATGTCTGATATGAGAAAAGGCAGATTTATTTTAGTGAGGGCTCACTAGTTATAGTGCTAGTTACTGACTTGTTTGGATAGTGTAAACTTGATACATGCACGGTTATGTTGCTGAGTTGGTGCCATATCTTGATCCCTGTGTATTGCATTATTTTTCTTCAATAATATACATAGTTGTTCTTGAATTGACTGACCTTAGAGATAGTGAAGATGTTTTGATATGATATAGATGATTGAATGCAAAATGTGCTTTGTATTCTCTTGGTTTTGTTTGAGTTACTTGAGGACAAGCAATTATTTTAAGTTGAGGGTGTTGATGTGTGAGCACACGCTAACACATTTGTGGCTTTTAATTGAGAATAATCACAAAGTCTTAAGAAACTCTAGTTATTTTTGATTGTTTTATCTTTGATTTTGCAGTAGAAGCTAAGATGCTAGAGAACCAACAAGAATGGAAGAAAAAGAGTTGAAATTTGAAGCAAAAAGAAGAAAAGTGTGGCTGATGACATTCCTGATAAGTCGTCCACCCTGTGATAAGTTATCAGCTTCATCTTCAGCCTTAGATAGAGAATGGCTCAAAGGCAGTTAAAATTATCGTCAGTCTAAGGCAGAACATGGGAGCTAAGGTAGATAAGTGATGACATTCATGAAAAGTCGTCAAAGATCTAATAGGCCGTCACAGTTCATCGTCAGCCTAAGGCAGCGAATGTCATAATCAAAGATGAGTTGACGATATTTTTGATAAGTCTTCAGCCTCCTGATAAGGCATCAAGAATGGTGTCACCTTTCTGAGAAATTATTGCGCTCTATGATTTTGTTTCCATAATTAGGGTGAACTATTTAAAGAATTGTTTAGGGTTTTCTAAAGGCAATTTCGAACATTTTTTGGAGACACGTATTTTGTTAATTTTCTCTCTAGTTTCTTGGCTTGAAAAGCAATTAACTTTGAAGAGATTTCTATCAATACTTTGGGGATTCCTATTGTGATCTTATTGGAGAATCACTAGTTATTATTCATCAAGTGGTAAGTTTATCTTTCAAATTATGAATTCATCTAGTTTTTTCGATCATTACATCGTGAGTGGATAAACCCCTCTAACCCGAATTATGGGATTTATCAATTAACTTTTGGTAAGATGGTAAGTGTTTAAGATTCAAAAGGTAATAAGACTCCTTGATAATTCCAAGATTTTAATCATTGTCTATTGGTTGCATACAATAGATAGCACCTGCTTTGATTTACTTAAGATAAGAAATCAAATACAGTAGGAAGTGAATTATTGACAGGGACTTGGAAGCACTAAAAACTTCCATTTAATAATTGACCATGTAACAAGGTTGATTAACCTGAGGTAAAGTCTGGTCAGTGAATATAAATTCCCTAAGTCCGAGAGGATTAGGTAATTAAATGCTTAAGTAGGTCGAGAGACATTTAGGAATAACTTCGATAAAGATAATATGTTGTCCAATTTACTATGAGAATCTTGAATCACGATTAGCATCTGTCAAGTACCAAAACCCGTAGTGAACATAATTCTGGTTTTCCATAAACTCTTGATTACAAACACCAAAGCTAAAGTGACCAATAATTATTTGTTAAAATCAAAATCGCTCATTTTAGGAAACATTCAACTATCAGTTGATTAACTTACAAACAACTTAAGTTCACATCATATTCCCTGTGGGATTCGACCCCAACCTAGTTGGGTTATATATTGACAACGATCCTTACATTATTATTAGAGAGGTGTAGTTTGAGCATTATCACTATATAACCCAACTAGGTTGGGGTCAAATCCTATAGGGAATATGGTGTGAACTTAAGTTGTTTGTGAGTTAATCAACTGATAGTTGGATGTTTCCTGAAATAGGTGGTTTTGAGTTTAACAAATAATTGTTGTTCACTTTTGCTTCGGTGTTTGTAATCAAGAGTTTATGGAAAACCAAAATTATGTTGAATATGGGTTTTGGTACTTGACAGATGCTAATAGGGATTCAAGATTCTCATAGTAAATAGGACAACAGATTATCGTAATCGAAGTTATGCCTAAATGTCTCTCTACCTACTTAAGTATTTAATTACCTAATCCTCTCGGACTTAGGGAATTTATATTCACTGACCAGACTTTACCTCAGGTTAATCAACCTTGTTACAGTTCAATTAATTCACTTCCTACTGTATTTGATTTCTTATCTCAAGCAAATCAAATCAGGTGCTATCTATTGTTTGCAACCAATAGACAATGATTAAAATATTGGAATTATCAAGGAGTCCTATTGCCTTTTGAATCTTAAACACTTAGCATCTTACCAAAAGTTAACCCATAGATCCCATAATTCGGGTTAGAGGGGTTTAGCCCCTTATGATGTAATGATCGGAACAACTAGATGAATTGATAATTTGAAAGATAAAGTTACCACAAAATGAATAATAACTAGTGATTCTCAGATTAGATCACAATAGGAATCCCCAAAGTATTGTTGGAAATCTCTTCAAAGTTAATTATTTTTCAAGCCAAGAAACTAGAGAGAAAAGTAACCAAATACGTGTCTCCAAAAGATGTTTGGAACTGCCTTTAGAAAACCGTAAACAATGCTTTAAATAGTTCACCCTAATTATGGAAATAAAATCATATTGTGCAGCAATTTCTCGGATAGGTGACGCCATTCCTGACGCCTTATCAAGAGGCGGCAACTTATCACAAATGTTGTCAGCTCCTCTTTGATTTTGACATTCGCTTCCTTAGGCTGAAGACGAACTGTGACGGCCCATCAGATCTTTGACGACTTATCACGAATGTCATCACTTAAATACCTCAGGTCCCATATTTTACCTTAGATTGACGACAATTTTGATGACCTATCAACTCCTTAACGGCTTATCACGAAATGTAGTCACAACTTTCAGCTGAGGTCCATTCTCTGTCTAAGGATGACGTTGAAGCTGATAACTTATCATAGGGCTGACGACTTATCAGGAATGTTGTCATCCACACTTTTCTTCTTTTTGCTTCAGATTTCAAATCTTTTGCTTCCATCCTTATTGGTTTTCTAACATCTTAGCTTCCACTACAAAATCAAAGATAAAACAATCAAAAACGATAAAAGTTGCTTAAAACTTTGCAATTTTTCTCAGTTAAAAGCCTCAAATGTGTTAGCGTCTACTCACACGTCAGGGAACACTCTGAGCTGAAGTAACAATCACCCCATGAATAAGGCACTCTTGAGAATATTAACCACGACTAGAATGACCAAAAGATGAACCCCTCGAAGACTGACCGCCAACTTGAGAAACACGATCACTAGCACTAGACTGACCTCTATAAGTAATTGGAAGAGTTGCCTAAATCAGTTGACTAGACTAATAGGATGGACGCAGAGAATACCCACCATGGGAACTACTACTCTGAATTGGGAACTACTATGGCTCCCATTGAAACTACCCTGAAGTCTAGGCCTCTTATCATTTCCCCCTAGGACTTATAATGTATCTCCTCCATCACCCGAGCGTGATCCAAAACCTTAGCAACATACCTACCTACAGTAACTAAACTCTGAGTAGACATACGAATGGGAAGTCTCAACCCTCTAACAAAGCAGCGACCTCTCTTATACTCAGTGTCAAGAATAAAAGTCACATGTCTAGACAACTCATGAAAAGGAGCTTCATACTCTACAATCGTCATAGAGCCATGCTCCAATATCAAAAACTGATCCCTCAAATGATCTCTAAGGCTGCGAGGCATGTACTCCTCTGTGAATATCTCGGAGAACTAAGCCCAGGTTAAGGGAGAAGATCCAGCTGGTCTAGAATCCATATGAGCAGTCAAATCCAACTGAATTATGGTGTACTCCATAGCATGAGTTATAATACAGCCCAAATTATGAGGCCTATCCTTCTAAGAAATCCGAAACTCATATGCATCCTCGCCTAGTGCACAAGAAAACCTAGTTAAAGCCAATCATAAGAATCTACACAACATCTTCTACTCTTCAGAAGAAATAGTAGGTTGGTCAAGCACTGGTAGAGTAACTATCGGTTGAACAACTATTGGTGCAGGAGGAATCTCAACTCAGAGAGCCACAGCAATAGGTTGCACCCCTAACTTAGTACCAACTATCCCCAAAAGTTAAATCAATGGATATCTGAGTAATGAAGATTGAATAAACCCCAGTGAAGCCTGCGGTAATCCCTGGCCCACCACTGGCTGTGGCAGAAATTTTTTTGGCTCAGGAGCGGAAATAAAATCTGGAGAAAGAGTCTTATCCTGGCCCCTAGCTGGGAAATATCACGCAGTTTTCCATGACCTCTAGGTTATCCACAAATAGGAGCAGGATCCCTAGGCTCGATTTTGGGACCCTCATTTCGTGTAGAGGTAGCACATGTCCTTGCCATCTACAAAAGAGTAAAGTCAAATGAATACTTCTATAAACCAACTCAAACTCTTAGCACGATATGAGTGAAAGAAGTGAAGAAATCCTAAGAATGTCCCATAGCATCCCAAAGATAGGAAATGGACATCATCATTCTGATCTGCAGCACTCTACTAGACACTTGCTCTTGTACCAACAATACTAGTGTAGCCTAGGCTCTGCTACCAATTTGCCATGACTCGATTTATGAGTCATAATGGCACCTACTAAATCCCATGAGTAAAAAAGCTAAACCATAACCTAGAGCTAACATAAAGGGTTAATTCGGTAGGAAATGCCCAACATAGGCAAAATTTCATGAACATAATTTATAAATAACAAAGGTTCAAGATAGATTAAACAGTTAATACAAGATACCAATCCCACAGCCTAGTAGAGCCAGTACAAGAGCATCTAATAGTATCAATACAACTCTAAAGTCTAAAATAAACAATATATCTGTCTCGATAACTAAAGACTGCATAAGAGAGAAAGAAAAATAGGTGACTCAAACTCCAAGAGCCTACCCTATCTCCAAAAGTCAATCACCACACAAACAATGTTCAATGATGATAGCTAGTACTCGGGCCTACACCAAAAGGTACAGAATTATAGTATGAGTGCTAAAGAAATGGGTACTCAATAGGCATCATCAACCAACTAAGCTAAATCATAATATAAGTATGATAAAATGCAAGACATCATAACTAAGTCAAGGTATAGAAACGAACCTGGATCATCTCCAACATCGCGGTACTTAATAGGCAAATGAATTGGAATGATAACATAATGTAACATAACATCATACAAGAAATCACAAACTATAGAATTGGCTCCTATACTCCAATAGGTGCAGAAAAGTAAAGAACTCATCATACCCTCTCATACGGCTAGAGAGTACACTCAAGAGAAGAATAAGCAATCAATCGACATTATAACTAACCTTCGTTGTCATTAACCATCCTTCCACAATTTTCTCACATTCCATAATGTTACCATCATTTAACAACCTTTCTAGCATTGCTCATTAATCACCATTTATTAGACAATCATAACTTATTAACCAATCTATTCAATTACTAGAATATATTTATTTCATACCACATTTTAACCATTTCCTCAATTTCCAACTTAGCCAAATTACTACCTTCGATTTCACATCCCGATATCATTAATAACAAAAAGTATATAATCATATCATAATATGAATATCCGAACTCAAAAAAGTAAATATCAATAACCGAACTTGGACCTATAAATATAATCAATAACTAGACTTGAACCAGTAAATATAATTAATATCCAGACTTGAACCAGTAAATAATCAATAGTTGGACTAAAACCGATAAATATAATCAATATTCGTACTTGAACTAATAAATAATCAATATCTCCATAATCATGCTCTAGACTCGAACCACGTATATATATAAACGACAACATAATTATCTTATGGACTCGAATCGAGTATGTATGTATGTATATATATATATATAATCCACATCATAAATAGTATCATTAATATTCATAAATAATAGAATAGTCAATATGTTTCAATGCTAAAATTAATCAACATAACCATCAAGTGTCAATAATTCTCAATATTACCTCAATACACATTTCCAAAAGTGTAATAAGTGCAAACGGTTTTACCAAAGAGCTAACATGTGTCATAGCCTAAAGTGGGTTAAGAGTTTACTTCTAATCCTCAAGTTCCATTTTAGGTAAATTTCTACTCGAACTAGGCTTAAGGTATCTAAAATAAATTTTTTATGTATAGCAAGTCACAACTAGACCTAAGGTAGAGATTCTCCCTAAATGCATTAACTAAGTCCAACGGAAACTAAGGCAACCTTCACTAGTGTAAGCAACTAAGACCATACCCTAAGCATGATTAACTAGTGAATTTTACTTAATCTTGAGCAATCGAAGGCATTCCCATGTTAAACATGAGTAATGAAGCCTAATTCACCTAAATTATGAGAAACAAACTAAGTGCTCCAAGATTACGGTGTCAAGTAGCCTAAATGGCTAAACTAACCCCAAGTCTTGAATTTCATCACTCAAACACCTAATGCCCATCCCAATATACCAAGGTATCATCATAAAAAAATGACATAGCTCAATCTAACAAGGAATAAACCTAGCCTATCTCATCACCAAAGAAAGCCAACAAATTGCTAAACCTTTGGTTTTCCCTTCCGAGAAGCCTCTTCAAGATGCCTAACTATCAAAAACACAATTTAATCATCAATACAAGAACATTGATGCCCATATTGAACCATTGTGCTTCGGGTTCAAAAATTACCTCAAAAACCCCATGCGGGTCCCACTTACGGAAATTTGGATTCTGAAACCAATCCAACATTCATAAAAACTCAAGGAATCATTACTCTAAAATGGATGAAAATAAGCGAAATTGTAGATAAAATCAATCCCTAAAGATTTTAGGATTTTGAGAATTAAATCAAGAAATTTCGCCAAGAAAAGGGTGAATCTTACCTTAAATTTAATGATAATCACGAAAATAGATTTTACCTAAACTCCCAGACCTTTAATTTTAAGTTAACACAGTAGTTTAGGGTTTAGCACTCAAAGGGAAATATGAAAAATGCCTAAAATCATGGAAAGGGGCTCAATTTATACCTATCCTAGGTCCTTGGCAATCGCTATCGCGATTTGATGCCTCACGACCGCAATACCTCTCATTTGATAGACGAGTCACGATCGCCGCATATTTATTTCACACATACTTGCAATTGCAGTACAAAGAGGTGCAATCATGATGACACCATATCTAGTGTTGCACCAGATTCTCCAAGTCCAAAATGGGCCCGACCAGGTACTCGAGATTTGTTCACAATCCCGTATATGCAAATGAACTATGTACCAACACTAAATTCAATGTTCCAAATGCGATGGCGCACTCAAAAATTCTATCCGAGGTTGTTTAGACCAAATGTGATCCCCATACCCATATTTCGAATTTCTTAATTTTCCAACAATAGGACGAAATGAGCTCGGGTGCCTCGAGACTCCAACCAAAGGTCTACAAAAATTGATATTTTAGGGCTGCTGGCGCAATCAAAATTTGAATACGGGATCTTTTTCTAAAGTTTTTACCCAGTGGCCATTTGGAACTAGTGAAGACTTCTAAATAGGGAATTGACTTAAAACCCAAACGAACTGCCCAATAATCAAACTGTCAGTTTCAGCAAGTCATAAATGACTTGGAGTAGCTATCACTACTAGAAAATATTAAATTTCCGACGGACAAAGTAGTCGAAATGTGGTCGAAAAATAAGGCAGTTCTGACTACTTTTCGACTAGTTGATGGTAGTTGGAATATAGCTTGTCGGGAAAACATTATTGACTACAGTTTGGAAATTTCCTACTACTTTAGCCAAAAATATAGTCGGATATTTAATAAATATTTATTTAATAATTATAAATATTTTGACTACTGTAATCGGAAGTTTAATAAAAAATTATTTAATAATTTTAATTATTCCGACTACTGTAGTCGAAAATTTAATAAATAAATATTTAATAATTATAATTATTTCGACTACTATAGTCAAAAATTTAATAAATAATTATTTAATAATTTAATTATTCAGACTACTCTAGTCAAAAATTTAATAAATAAATATTTAATAATTATAATTATTTTGACTACTATTGTTGGAAATTTAATAAATAATTATTTAATAATTTAATTATTTCGACTAATGTAGTCAGAAATTAATAAATAAATATTTAATAATTATAATTTTCCAACCACTGTAGTCGGAAATTTTATAAATAATTATTTAATAATTATAATTATTCCGACCACTATAGTCAGAAAGTTTATAAATAATTATTTAATAATTTTAATTATTCTGACCACTGTAGTCAGAAAATTAATAAATAATTATTTAATAATTATTATATTGCATTAGCTTACACTGCTTTCAAATTATAAACAACATAACTAATGTATTTTTCACAATAAGATCAAACACGACAAAAATTTATAAATACAACCACTTTAAACCATTCAAAACAAACATCAAATCAAATAGTTTAAACATCTAAATGTCACTACAAAAAACAAGAACAATAACTACAATCTAATTATCATCAGATTCATTATCTTCCTCATCATGAAATACTTCCGGTATGTGCTTCTTAACCAACTCCTCTAATTTATCAAATTTAGCAAACTTAGTATCGTTAACTGCATATTTCTGTGTCAATTCCACAACTTTCTTTTTCGTCGCTTTCATTTCTTCCATAGTTTGTAAAGTAAAAGAGGAACTAGGAAACAACGAAGGAATACTGAGGATTGGAGAACCCTTGTCCCGTAGGTTCTACCTTTTATTGAACCACCTACCACAGTTGTCCACATATTATTTGGCTCTGCAGGTGATGGTTGGACCATGGTACCATCCTCTAAAGTAGGTTGGGTTTGACGTCACTCTTCTATGCTTTTTTGAAATTCTTCCAGAAAGAAAAATTATTTGTCAGTATGTAAATAAGCAAAGTTAAGTAATAATAAAACAATGTATGTAAAAGTTATTATCTTAGATCTGCATTTTTAGCACGCATTTTGACCCAATCTCCTCTTGTATCATCCTTATTTTTCTTCCTATGCGTCTCTTCGTAGACATCAATAAAAGGGCGCTCTTTTCCCCCATTTTCATATTCCTGCAAAATTTTAGAAAAAAAGATAATGCAAGTATGAAGACAAGTCCAGGCAACATAGATCAAAGAATCTTAAGACTAATAAAAATAGATCATGGAGTCCATGATTCGAAAATACTCAAATCCAACAGAAGTAGCAGTTTAGGTGGGTTGTATTCAATTGTTTAAGCTATAAGTAGATAGTTTGGAAGGGGTCTACAGCTATATAGGGAGCCAATTCCCCAAAGTTGCTAATACATTCAACAGGAATGTGCCAAAGATACTAGAAATGTTTAGAAACTAAAGATACTAGAAATGTGGTTCAAGATTTGATTGTCATTATCTTTATGCTTAGAAATTTTTAGAAAGACATTTCAATATAACTTCATAAGAGATATACAGATCATGCATTTGACTAAGTCTTAGGCACCAAGACTTTGTTAAATAGAGAGAATATGACCCTAATCAATACCAAATAGTGTAAAAGAGTTCAAATGTACTCTACCAAACCTAATTGATGCTTAAATCTCAAAATTTTTAAGAAAAGTTTGAAATTTCACATGGGATGGATTGGTTTGGTGCAGGATGATGGCACAAAATGCAGCGGTGGTTATCTTACTATAGTTTTTGAACTTGTTTTTGTTGGCTTGGTTTTGCAGTTGCTAGCAGTATGACCATAAGACAGTTGCACTTGATAGTGTTAGCTGAGAATTGTTGAAGACATTTTAGGATAGCTAAACTGAAGAATTTAACTGTCTTTAGTGGCTAATTTGTCACTCAGATGCTCCAGTTCCCTATTATGTTTGTCAAGGAGTCCTGATGAAATATATAAATCATTTTCCAAGTTAAATTCACCATTCGAGGTCTTGGTACTATGTACTGATTTTGGGTTTATCCTATATAATGACAAGAGACTACATAGACCTTCACATCATAAACCTTTATTAATTCATTAGACTCATAGGCTTCACAGGTTGTATTCTAATATTTATTGAATAACACATTCGGCCCAGATTCAGTGATTTTACTAGGAAAACAAAGTTAGATATGAAGCACAAGGTATCACTCGATTACCCTGAAAAGGTTGGCATTTTGGTCAAAGTTCGAAACTAAACCTCCTAAGATTAAATCCTACCCTAAACCCTATATGAAGCACACATATTTCCAAATATATAAAATAAGTAAATCACTGCCAGTCAGCTTAAATTTCAACCAAAAACTGTGAAAACTAATCAGTTGATATACAGAGGTCAAATTCTGTTTTTAGTAAGGATCTTGATAGGTATGAACACCTTTGATTAGTAGTAACTCCTAAAGTATTCAATCACAGATCTCATATGCTTGCTTTTACACATTTAGGGTCACTATAGTAGTAACTCTTATTGTTTTCAGTAAGGATCTTCAAATTATCCTACCATCTAAAAGATGATGATGATTTCCCGCCTTTCTCTTTCTAAATGTGGGTTCTAGAGATGCTCCTGCCGTTCTGCTATAAAGGAAGCATGAGGCAGACAGAGTCGGATATTTCTGCCTCATGGTCATCCTAATTTCAAATATACATAATGTACCATTAATTTTTGTGATGTGTTGTATTCAAGGTGTTTGTACATTATTGTACTGATTACTCCACACAGCTGCCAACTTGCACATGTGTTTGCAATCTGTTACTAGTATTTGTGTCTTAAAACTATAATATTCTAGGAAAGAATGTATCAGTGGATGCTAAAACTATCAATGACACTCTTTAAGGGTTCCAAACCCATTCAATATATCTTTGGAAGCTAAAATCAACAAGGCAGACATGAAAAAGGTAGTAAGGACTTTGGTCACTGAACAAAAGAAACGCTTGACCCTTTTAATCACGGTAAAGAGTTAGGCACCCTTCCCATACAAACTAATTCTCTTTGTCTTACTTTTTAAAACTATCAGGTATTGTGATACAAGATCAAGTTCACAATAAAAGAAACAAGCAACAACAAGAGTAACAAGATGTCAACAATTCTAGTGAATCAAAAAAGGCTACACACAGCTTCACTAGACTTCAAGATGAACAACAAAATGTCAACGATGCTAGTGAATCGAATAGGTCACACACGGCTTCACTAGACTTCAAGATGAACAACAACAAGAGCATAAGATGTCAATAATATTAGTGAATCGAAATAGGCCACCCACAGCTTTACTAGACTTCAAGATAAACAACAACAAGAAGATAACAATAGTAGTGAATCGAAAAAGCCCCACATGGATTCACTATGTCACGATTTAGAACATTGAACTAAATCGAATAAATCAAAAATTTAAGATAATATTAGCCGTCTTCATCGGTGGATAGCGAAACTCTTCGAACCTCCAGTGTGCAATGAGCCACTCATTTAAGACACTCTATTTTCCTTTGCCCCTGCCCTCCTTATCCTATATTCAGGAGTATCCCATTTTTCCAAGAACTGAACCCACATATTAGCATTCAGCCAACCAAGTTTTTCCAAGTTTCTCCGGGCTTCATACAAGTATTCTTTGATCCATTGAGCTTCTTTAAACTTGAAAATGCATTGTATTTCATTATCATGACAAGAATTCCATGCACACTTTGTCTGCAAAATAGTTTAATATAAAATCATGAAATAAATTGATGGATACAAAGGTAAATTCATCATTAATAGCTGAAATGGTAAAATCTTTGATTTTGATTATACTACAAACTGATTCCACATAAGCACTCTGATGTCAAGTTGAATCTCGTTCCAACTACCCCACGGCTCCATGTAAAATCGTTTAATTGCTTCTATAACCATATTTCTGTTGCTATATGTAGCAATAACCTACAATAAAATTATATTAAATTATCTTAGCTTTTAAAAATTTTAAAAATTATAGAAAAACATAAGATTTACTTACCCATTACCATCAGGGGTGATAATTATCCTCCCGTTGCCATCATATTCTACTACCTCTTTAAATTTCAGAATCTGAGAAGCAACTGTTATAGCATTAGATTCTGCAGCACTATCAATGGAGGGTGATGTTGATGTGCTGGGACCTCTAATTATCAATCTAGAAAGGCTAGGTGTGGTGATGTTGAAGGTACAGACGCAGAGCTCTTATACAGACTATTACGGAGAGAAGAGGGCTGAACTGGTAGGATGGTGGGGCATGAAAAATGTATTTGGTAGTGAAATAGTTGCCCTTGGAGGAGAAATAATATTTATAGTAGCTGTGGAAGAGTTGTGGTAATAGATGGTGGTGGTGGTGGTGTATATTGACCTATGGGAAGATTATCAGGTCCTTTCTTATCTTTCTTACATCATCCATTACCGTGACCTTTTGATGCCACTGATTTTCTTTATTAACCACCTAGAAAAAAAAACACAAAAATGAGTTAGTCTGTGTTATGCTGCCCATGTATGTTTCTTAGATCAAATGAAAATTAAATTCTGCATTCCCTGTAGTACTAAGTGAAAGAAAGACTTATCTTATTTTCCTATAATGTCAAATATTTTGGAACAATTTTAATTTGCTAAAATGTCTATAATATGCACTATAGATGGTATTATATACTTCAATTTTGTTCATGGAGTTACTAATTTCATTTTCATCAAACAATCTTACCAGGATTCAAATGACTTGCTTTATGCAGAGGAACTAAAGAAATAGCATTTAACAAAATGCAACAAGACAAGTAAATCATGTGTAGTACCAGTAGTTTTACCACTGCTATTTAATCAAACAACCAGAAATGTTCTTACTGGCACTACGAATGTTAACAAAGAAAAGACACTATATTGTAAAGAAAAATAGCAAAAAACAACAGCTAAGATACAATTCAAGACCTTGTTACAACACATTACTACTATTAATAACAACTCAATCCTCATCGCTTATTTCATAGTCATTCATCAATTCTTCCTCATCACTTGTTTCATATTCATTCATCGATTCTTCCTCATAACTTGTTTCATTTTCATCAAGTAACTCTTCCTCGCTTATTTCATTTTCATCAATTGGATGTTCCTCGTTATTTTCCCCAGATGTTCCTTCTCCATAATCATGAACATTCAATCTATGTTTAGAAGGATCAAATTCTTCATATAGGCCTTCATTATGCTATAAGTCACCTGCTAATTCATCATCCACCCTTTCTTCAACACTTGAAAAGTCATTTTGATATGCTACATCTAATGCATCCTCCACTACAACTCTACCCACAGGCTTTGTTTTTATAACTACCCGCTATGCAGATTTATTTTTACAAAAAGGATAAAGAGCGTAATACACTTGTTTCACATTTTGTGCAATGACAAATGGATCATAGAGTCCATACTCCCTTGTACGCTTAATTTCAACTATTTTGTACTGAGGGTGAACCTTTGTACCTAACCTAGGCGTAGGATCATACCACTTATACTGAAAGAGAACCAATTTTTTCTTTGGCCAACCAACATGATATCGAGTTCTAAAATCTCGTGAAGCATACCATAATAATCAATACCGCCATCACCTTTCACCCAAACTCCACTACTGTTGGTTTTATTTCCCTTAGAGAACTCTTCTGTATGAATTCTGTACCCATTGAATGAAATCTATACCCATTGATAGAGTACTTAGAAAACTTTCTGACTAAGCATCAGGTCCCCAAGCTATATCACATAAAAATTGGCCATTTGGGTCATAGTTAAGTGGATTATGAACCTATAAAAAGTTCAAAAAAAGTTAGAATTTAAATATACATGAGATTAAAAAAAATGTAAATCATGTTAAATATTTAAGTTAAACTTACATATTTTGTAAACCACACTGAAAACATAGGAAAAACAGCAGCATCCCCGTGTAAAGCCACGAAGTAGCTGTCCGACAAAGTTATGACTTTCATTAGTTAAAGTTTAGATAGACCTTGAATGATTGTCCTTAATATAAATATACTCACTTATAAAAAGGCAGGACCTCGGGAAAATTTAATAATACATGTGTTGTAGCTGACTTAAGCTCCGCCTCATTCAAATATCGAAGTGGACCACCTTTGGACTTTCTTTACCCGGTTGATTGAATATTGAAAATGGTGGTGCCAAAGGATCTGTATTGTCTCCATCATCATTCCTATTAGGCCGGTTTCTCAGACATGGTACATCATGTTCAAAATAATATGAATAAAAATAAGAGTTCTCTTTAGCCAAATAAGCCTCACATATTAATCCCTCAATTCGGGTTCTATTTTTTATGGTCCGCTTACATTTGCCAATAGTCCTGTATAGTATGATCTTTTAGATGAAATAATGTTTAATTAAAACACATGAAGGTAAATGTTAAAATTCAATACCTCTCAAAGGGATACATCGACACTGAACAGGCCCTCTAAGTCGTTCCTCTCGCACAAGGTGAATTGGAATATGCTCCATAACATCAAAAAAAACCAGGAGGAAAATTTTTTGCCTACTTGTTTAAGGTTAAGAGAATATTGATATCCATCAAATATAGGTTCTCCTCCTTTAATGTGTTAGAACATAACTCTTTGAAAAATAAGCTTATCTCTATTATGGGCTTCCAAATTCTATTGGGCAAGGCACAGAATGCAATAGGCATCAATGACTCCATGAAAATATGATAGTCATGGCTCTTCATAGAGGTCAAATTTCCTTCCTTCATGTCAACACACCTAGAAAAATTTGACGCATATCTATCTGGCATTCTCAAATTGTTAACCCAATCACAAATCACTCTTTTATCCTTCAAAGTGAATGTGTAATTGGCCTTGGGCTTCTGAATCTTATTGTTTAAGTATGTCTGGTTCAACTCACTGTGCCGACAATACTCCTTTAAGTCCATCCTGGCCTTCAAGTCCATCCTGGCCCTCAAGTTATCTTTTGTTTTGTTACTTACATCCATCACAGTATTAAACAAGTTGTCAAAGAAGTTTTTCTCAATATACATGGGATCCAGATTATGAGGCAGAAGATTATCCTTCCAGTAATCTAACTCCAAAAATATGCTTCGTTTAGTCCAGTTATATGTAATACCATAACCAGGTATCCTAGATGGTGGAGACTCTATTACCTTAGGTAGATTCCTCACTCTATCCCAAATTTCTTCTCGCGAAAAAATTGACGTTGGCTCATCAAAATCAGTCTTATTCTTCATAAAATCACTAGTATTTCTCCTAAACTCATGTTGCATTGTCAAGAATCGACGGTGACAGTCAAACCATAAGTTTTTACACCTATGTTTCAAAGTGAATGCTTTTGTGTCTTCCATACAACAAGGGCAAGCTAACTTTCCCGCAGACGACTACCCAAACATCATTCCATAAGCAGGAAAGTCATTTATAGTCCATATCAAAGTAGCACGCAATCTAAAGTTTTGTTTCATTGATACATCATATGCTTCCACACCTTCATGCCACAATAAGTTCAACTCATCAATCAATGGTTGCAGATATACATCAATCAAAACTTTTGGATTGTGAGGACCTGGAATAATGCAAGTTAGAAATATATACTGACTCGTCATACATAATTCAGGCGAGAGATTCTAAGGAGTCACAAACACTGGCCAACATGAATATGGTGTAGCTGAGACAAAAAATGGAGTGAATCCATCAGTAGATAATCCCAACCTAATGTTTCTTGGTTCACTAGCAAAATCCAGATACACACTATCAAAATGCTTCCATGCTTCTCCATCTGACAGATGACATAAAACACCAGGTGGTCTTTTATTTTCATAGTGCCATCTCATATGAGGGGCAGAGCTTATTGATGCATACAACCTCTTTAACCATGGTATAAGGGGTAAGTAATGCATCGACTTCATAGGAACCTTCTTCCCTTTGGTATGTGTGACTTTCTTATAACGAGGCTGATTACAAAATTTGTAATGTTCTAAATTTGCATCTTCCTTATAGAATTACATGCAACCTTTCTCGCAATAGTGAATCCTCTCTGATGAAATTCCTAACTTAGAAACCAACTTCTTTGTTGTGTAGAAATCTTTGAGTAAGTCAAGTTTATTTGGGTTAAGTTCATTCATAAGTCCAATGATAGAGTTCATGCCCTCTTGAGAAATTGAATAATCTGACTTAATACTCAATAACCGAACGGTAACAGATAACTTAGAATGCACTGATCCTTCATACAATGGATGACTAGCTTCCTTTAACTGTTTATAAAAATTCTTAGCCATATAATTTGGTTCATTTTGAGCCCCTGAGTGTGTCCCAAAAGCATCCCTGACCATCTCACTATATCGTGAACTTTCAATATTATTCTCTCATATTGGACTTTCAACATAATTCTGAAAAGCAATATTATTAGCAACACTTCTATAAAGATGTAATGTAACAGCATCTGGACTCAATAACTTGCAACACTTGCAATTCCAACAAGGATATCTAATTGTCCCTTTAATATGAAAATCATTAAGTATCATTGCTTTAGCAATAAATCCATCTATCCCATCTTTATATTCCTCCTTCAACCTCGCACGGTTAGGATAAAGTCTATTATACATCCATGTACGATCTTCATTTTCCATCTACACAAGAACGACAACAATAATAATAGAGAAGAGAAACAAAAACAAGAGAAACAAAACAATAACAGGGTTGTTTAGAGATGCTATTACGCAGTGGACACAAGCAGAAAACTAAGAGATTCAATACAACATAGTAAAGAAGCCAGCAACAACAAAATATTTTAATTAAAAGAAGAATTTTTTTATCAGTAAAAGGAATCCAATCCAAGTGATAGCTTCACAAACAAGATAAAATAAAGGCAAAAAGGGAGACAAGCAGATAAGGTAAACAAATTAAAAGAAGAAAATAAAAAGAAAGTGCATGTTGAAAACACTGAAGAGGTTTTACTATGACCATGTCTATAAACTCTTGTACCACAAATGACATAACAATGAAGACTAGGGTCTGCTCATCAATCAAAGGTACTAAAATAGACCACATAGAAAATGGAACAAATTTTTACCTCGAATCAGTGAAGATGTGAGTGAAGATGGGAATTTCTTGATTGACCTTCAATACCGTCACCCTAAGAATGCTGATTTGATTCTTCTAGACCTATTTCAGCAACTCTGACAAAAGAAAAGCATATCACATTAATGTTTCGAAGAACCAAAATAAGCACATCACACAGAAGTATATGGAATGAACAAATTACAAATGAATACAGTAGTAACATGCGTGACCACTAAAGCAAATAAAGTTGCACATCATACTATTTTCATGCTTGTTTTCTAAAGAAAACTGCCAAAATATTAGCATAAAAAATAACTTGTTCCATGTATGATTATCAGGTTTTAAAGTTGGATCAAAGATGCTTTGACAACCTAAGAAGAATAGATATGAGCGCCGAAGAGTGTGACCTAACTGTTACACCAATCTATAGAAGTAATAATTTCAGTAAATGTGATAAGGTAACCAAATATTTTTCTACTCAACCTAAATGGCATAAATTCTTTTACTGCACCAATATGTTACTAATAGTGAAGTGCATCTTTATCAAAAATATATAATAGTGGAAACATATAACAGATTAGCCCAAGACTCTAGCTTTTCTTGGAATTTACTTGCATTAGATGGTGGCAACATCATAGCTGGTAAGAATCAGTGTTTATACTTTCCTTCATATTAGAAGGTTTCAATAGAAGGTTAGTTACAAACAGGTCTTTATTTTCCCAAACATGTTAGCAGGACGAGTATCAGTAGGAACATTATTCATTTTCAACTATTTAAATAGCTATTGCAAAACCTAGATAGTATAAGAATGCAGTTCACTACATCAGAATAACCTAGACCAATACCCAAGGGAAGCAAGTATAAAAGAGTAGATTGCAAAGTTATGGAAGTCAAAACTATTTGAAGTCAACAAGATATCGAGCTAGATAAATACATTTTTTAAATCTCTCAGGAAAAGAAGTAATAAATTCCGATGAGACTTTTTCAGTATAAATAGATCATTAGGAGGTTTTGAACACCACCCAACCAGCTACCATGGCACACTCATCATTTTGTGGCATTTTAAAGCAATTGTGTCTATTAACTGTTCCAGGCCTAAAATTACCGAATGAATATGTTCTTCTCTAGAAGTTGAAGCTTTTACACTAGGCAACCACACAATACAAAGAACTGTTGAAGCTTTTAAATGAGACGGTACACACGCATCAACATGATATGAAAGCATATCAAGTATATCATAACACACATCAATTTTGGGTTTGAACCTCACCACTATTAAGGAAATATTTTCATTTACTGGTCCAAGAAAAGGACATAATAGTGGACGTGTTACAAATACGAATGTATTATTTCAAAGTCTTAACTTTTACATGATACTTTATACACTTCATTAGGTGCACTTTACAAAATTGCTACAATTTTAAGTGATCGCATAATCAACAAATTAATCACAAGAATTAGAAGAATGAGGATAAAGGGCAAAAGGAAAACAATAATCTTGCAAGGAAAAAAGATATAATTTGGTGCCTTGGTAGTAGCACTTGCATCAACTAAGTCAAAGTAGGTATTCTTCCCGATGAAGATTGAAACGATTAATCCTAAGCCACTAAAGATTAGACACATGAATACTTATGAAAAAATGGGAGGATAAAGAAAAATGGAATAACAAAAAGTGCACTCTAACCGTTCACTTTCACTTGTCCACTAAACTAAAAATAAATTCACTTTCACTTGTCCACTACACTAAAATAATTTTTTACTTGCCCACTATAAGCATAGCAAGAGAGAGAGAATTTCTTTTTCCTGTTGTACCCTTATCATTGACTATTTATTCCATATAATTTCTCAAATCCATTAAAAACAATACAACAATTAATATGAGTATCATGTTAAAATATATATAACTACCAGATTGGGATAAGTTGTACTTGAATATCGAAAAATTGGTGACTAACATATTCAATCTCTACCCAAGCAAACCAAAATTCATGAGTCTAAGGAACATCCTCTAAAATATAGAAGATTCACTCCAGAATTCTTACACCGACTATAGGTTGAACCATGCCAAGACAACCAGATACACTTCTCTTGCTAAGTAGAATTTGAATGATTAGAACTATTAGGAACTAATATAGACCATCCCTCAAAGATTCGTCAAAGTTAGTCTCTCTAACCAAAAGAAAAACTGAACCAATAATCCCTAGTTTAATTTACATAACAAAATGATAACAACAATAATAACTAACCACTTGTCAATACTTTTCTCTTTTGTAGCTTAAGAATATAACAAAAAATTAAATCAAGATAGACCATATACTCTTAACACACACAAGCAAGAAAAAAGGGAGAAATGTTTTCCTAAAGGTAATGAGAATTGTCAAAAGAGAGCAGAGATAGCCTACTCTGCACTCTCACCAATAAAGAAATTTGTGTAAGTGTGTGAGAGACACCCTTATATGTCGGCTCATCCTCCATAGAGACAATTGAGCTTGTTGAAAGTAGTCTACTCGGCTCTATCTACAACGGTGATGTCTAAATATGGTGAGTGTACGTGAGAGAGAGTGAGAGAGAAAAAGAGAGAGGGAGAGAGAGATCATACTGCCATTGCGGGAGCTTCAATGGTTTCGATGGAGAGGGAGAAAGAGAGAGACACTTTGCCCAAATTGAAAGAGGCAGTGAAGTGAAGAAGGAAACCACTACAGACTAATACTTTAATAATTAAAAATAATCTTCCGACTATTACAGTCGAATAAAAGTTGAATGTATTTAATTATTCAATATGTCCGACTAGAGTAGTCGGATACATTTAATATATTTATAGAGAAGCTTTTTTGTAATGTATTTAGTAATATATTTATTTATTATTAAATGTTCCAACTAAAGTAGTCAGAAATCTAATTAATAATTAATTTTCAGTATAAGAATATGATTATATATTAAGTCATATATTTATTTAGTTATTAGTATTTCCGACTACAGCAGTTGAAAATATATATTTAATAATTCATTTTATTTATTTTTTAAATTACGTATAAGGGACTTATTATACATTTAGTAATATATTTATCTAATTATTTACATCTTTGACTACAGTGATCGGATATATTTAATTAATTATCAATTTTATTTAGTTATTAGTATTTTCGATTATAGTAGTAGGAAACATATATTTAAAAATTTATTTAAATAATTATTTAATTTTTATATAAGGGACTGATTATATATTTAATAATATATTTATAAAATTATTTATGTTTTTTTACTATAGTGGTTGGATATATACTTAATTAATTATTAATTTTATTTAGTTGTTCGTATTTTTGACTACAGTAGTCGAAAATATAAATTTAATAATTTACTTAAAGAATTATTAAAATTTTGTATAAGGGACTAATTGTACATTTAGTAATATATTTTTTTAAATATTTACATTTTTTACTACAGTGGTTGGATATATATTTAATTAATTATTAATTTTATTTATTTATTAGTATTTTTGACTATAGTAGTAGGAAATATATATTTAATAATTTATTTAAATAATTATTTAATTTCCATATAAGGGACTGACTATATATTTAATAATATATTTATTTAATTATTTATGTTTCTGGCTACAGTGATCGGATATATACTTAATTAATTATTAATTTTATTTAGTTGTTAGTATTTCTGACTACAGTAGTTAGAAATATATATTTAATAATTTGTTTTAATAATTATTTAATTTTCGTATAAGGGATTGATTATATATTTAGTATTATATTTATTTAATTATTTATATTTCTGACTACAGTAGTCGGATATATATTATGTCAATTATTAATTTTATTTATTTATCAGTATTTTTTGAATATAGTAGTCGGAAATATATATTTAATAATTTATTTAAATAAATAATTTATTTAATTATTTATATTTTTGACTAATGTAGTCAGAATATATATTTCTCGAAATTTGCCGCCAAATATTCTAATTGTTTTTGTCACAAATAGTATTGAAAAAATATTTTATAAAAAATAAAAATAAAAAAATAAGATTTCCGACTGAAGTAGTCAGAACGGAAATTTCCAACTACTTATTTCAGTCGGAAATTTTCAGTCGAAAAAATGCGATAGTAGTGTATAGAGAAGCTCTAACAGCGAAAATATGTGGAATACGGAAAATGACCTAAAAGGGTCATTACACAGAAACCTCAATACTATACCGTATATTATTGTCTAATATATGAACAACAGGCAAGAAAAGGTTAACTAATAGTATATAAGGCCAAGGAATGAATATACAACATGTATAAATGAAGGATGAAAGGGATATATGGTATTACCATAGCTACATATAGATAGATATATATATTTGTATATTAACAAGGTTAGCTTAAGGTACAACCTAAAGTCATCACAGTACCATCTCCAAGCCTCCCAATCATAGTAGGAACTAGTGCTAGAATAATTACGGTCTCTAATTAATACATCTAAATATAAGATAATCACCATAATAAAGTAACCATAAAGAAACGAATCAGAATATTAGGGTCTAAGGCCATAAGGCCTAACCATGGGATAATTATGTGTAATAACATAACCGCAAGGCAAGAGAACTGAAATCATACCTCAAATCTTATTGTTAGTTCAATAATCAACCTGTCACATACTAACCATAATAATAAAAATAACAATATAAAGTAACTGGCTAGTCCGAACAAACAATACATAACCGAGCCTTTCAACCATCACTATCATAGGCTCAAATGGTCCAATCAACACTCAGCAAACAACAGTCCAATCCTATACCTATGCAACCCTCTATAAGGCTGGTAATACAAGCTCCACATAATATAATGAAATTAGCACTCATACCTATACCTATGCAACACCCCATAAGGGTGATAGTTATAGGGAATACTGGTGATAGGCAATGTGCATGCAAGAAGAAATGTCAAGATATAATTTATAGTATCATAACTGATCTAAATTGTACAAAGTAACCAAGTGTATAAACTCATATCATTAATATCATCATCAATAGCTAGACTTGAATTGGAATTCATATCGTCAATATCATTATCAATCGCATAGTCATTCATTATCGGAGATATATGTGTGTGTGTATATATATATGTGTGTGTGTATATATAAGTGCACGCATAGAACCATGGATAAGAGAGTGTAAATCCATAAATCCATTGCATGGAGTAAACTTCGGAACTAAATCATTATAGAAATGTAGAAAGTGTCAGAATCTCTATCGACCAAGGTAAATAGCAGTAGTAAAACTATGGACCAAAATCTATCTCGGTCAAATATCTAAGATCATCATTGTTAGTCTTAAAGGCTCATAAGTTATTTATTAATATGGTACAATTCTCGTTATGAAAAAATCTTATTTAAAAGTGAAAAGTAGGAATAATCCATTTTTAGGAAAAGGGTAATTAAACCATATTTTAGTTGGAATCATACCATTTACCATCTAAGTGTCATGATTATACCGAATCTATGCATGCCATCACCAGCATTGAAATAATATGATTATAAGCATCAATATGTCTATAAACTATGACCATTTCCTTTAAAAGATAGAATACTTCCCGAAACCCAACCAATATCGTAATCATTACCTTGGGCCCAATATATATAATTGGCATAGCCAAAATATCTTAATTCGAGGAAAGACCATTACAATCCACCAAATAACGTATTAAACATCATACTAAGGGTTCATTAACCTCAACTGAGTCTAATCATGCTAACATGCATAAATAAGTCTACAAAATCTAACATAGGTCATGGCCTATGATGGGCTGGAAGAGCCCATTTCTAATCCCTAAAATCCATTTTAGACAAGCTTCTATCCCGAGATAGGCTAATGTATCTAAAGTCACTTCTAGATGTTGAATAAGCCATAAATAGACCTAAGATAATAGTTCTTCCCAATCACGAGCAACTAAGTTAATCCCACCTAAAAGAAAAGCAACTAATCCAATTTCCCCTAACTTATACAAATTAGATCAATTCCACCCTAACATGAGTGATTAAAGAAATTAACCTAGCTTAAGCAACTAAGGCATTTCCATTCCAAACATGAGTCACGAAGCCAAATTCACTTAAGATATGAGTAACTAAGCTAATTACTACTAATATATGTTTTCATGATAACCTAAATGGTCTAAACAACACCAATCATACTAATCATTCTTCCAATACCTAAATCTCATTTCGTATCTAGAATAATATCATAATCATACTATGAATTAGCTCTATCTATAAGGAAGGTAACAGGATATAGAAGTATAATAAGTATTTCAACCTAAGGATGAAATACCCTTCTAGCCCCCAAACTCATAATTTAGGCTAAGTCATGGTGTTCTACCCACCATTACATCCTAATATCCATGTCTAACATGCAATATAAACCTTATCTCAAGAAGAAGAGTAGATAGAGGCCTACCTCGAAGCTGAACCGCAACCATTGAATCATCCACAAATTATCCTCTTCACTCCACGATCCCAAAATATCATCACACTATAAAAATAGCAATCTACACATCTCTAAGAGAAAACTAAGACTCGTATTACTATATTAAGGGTCGGGTCAAAATTCAAGTCAAGAACGAGACCACAGGCCCCAAAAATGGAATCTAAAATTGAACCCACCACGAAGTTCACCAAACAATAAGGAAGGTATGCTCAAAAGCTGAGCACAAACAGAGCGCAAATCAGGTCTCAAATCAATCTTCAAAATTTAGAAATTTAAGACCTAATTTATAAGGATATTAACAAGAATTGGGATAAAAATTGAAGGAAAAATTAATGATAAATGACCAAGGATAATTAGGTTAGCTTACCTCAACCTAGGTGGATGATTTCCCACTTTTTCCTCTTTTTGAGCTCTTAACTTGGTGTAAAAATGGTGGAAGAAGTGATAGAAAATTGGGTGAGGGGGAGCGCATTTAAAGGCTACAGGTGCCGCTAAAGCGGACACTTGGGTGCTAAAGCATCTACCATTAATACGGCAACACAACCACTAAATCATTCTGGCAATAGTAGGGGGTTCTGCTAAAGCGGCCTCAATGGCGCTAAAGCGGGCATCACTTTAGCAGCCATTGGCTCTAAGGTACACTATGGGAAAAGGGCCAGGGCTGCTAGAGTGTCCCATGGGTGCTAAAGCGACCCAATAGGAGCTTAAGTGGTCCTTTCAGGTGCCATGTACAAAATTTTGCTATGTCTGAAATAAATTTTTACCGAGTGTATGAGATTCTTTCGAAACCCCACTCGCGCAAACAAAATATGCTATCATACCAAATTCAAAGTTCCAGACTCAATGTAACCATTAAGAGTTTCATTCAAGATCATTTCAGCTAAATATAGGGCCCACACCTATAGTTCCATTTTTCACATAATCTGCCCAAAACCTCAAAACGAGTCTAGAAGCCTCAGGACCTGATCTAGGGGACCCTCTAGCCTAAAATCAACATTCTAAAGTTGATGGAACTGTCAGAATGCTCATATAAGGTCATCTACAAGGATCTTTGGTCCAAGACCAAATTTTAAAAAGTAAAAGCTCCAAAATAGAGAAATGAGCCTGAAATAAAAAATGAACTGTCCGATCACCGAACTGACAGTTTTAGCAAGTCATAATTTGTTTGTAGAGAATAAAAGAAGGCTTGAAATGTCAAAAATGCATGCAAATTAAGGAAATGACATGGAGGGTCATTACAATATCCACTACTAAAAGCACTTTCGTCCATAAAAGTCAATGGATATAAAGATTACAAAAGCTCAAAAGGATGAGGTACTGCCGTATACTCCAAGCACAACTTCCTAGATAACCTCTAAGAATACACAACATTTCTAAGGAATTTTACTAGACGTATCTCTTTTTCAACGAACTTCCTTTCTTTCCTTCTCAAATAGCCAAGACTCATCCTCCACCATCAACTGGACACCAACTGAATTGAGAAAGGTTGATACATGCAAATCCAAACCACAACACACTAATAACACATCGATATAAGAACAAAAAAAAAAAAAGAAAATTCATCCAAGACAAATGCAAACCAAATCATGAGTCATGCAACAAACTGTAAATCCAAATATAACCTTTTTTTGCCTTACCAAAACTGCTATTCACTCCAAACCAGGAAGAAAATCACCTGAGTCCTATCTGTGCAATCCTATCATAGTAAACCCAAAGAACGAAAGCTACTCCACCAAAAACTCATAAAAGAAAGTATAAGAATAAGCTCATAAGTAACTACTTGTGCACACAGATGGAAAAAACTAAGGTCTGTAATTAATGTTGATGCTACAACCAATCTGAATGATCATCGAATCTAGAAACCAGGCGACCAAAGGATAATTACTCACCACTAAAGGATCCACTCTAGGATGTCTCATCAACTAAGAATAAAGCTATGCAAAATCCAAATCAAGCATACTACTCCCACTGAGTAAACAATCCAAAAATTTTGATAAAAATTAAAAACAGAGGTTAAAGCTAAAGAAACCAACAACATTTCCATGGACTATTATCTGAACATCTATCAACCATAATCTATCTAAATTGAAGAAGATTGAGTTGGTAATCATGGAGTAGGCATAACCAGCTTATAAATGAAATCCCAACTAAGACAAATCTAAATTGAAGGTTACACCCAAGCTCCATGATTCCAAACTAAATTCTAGACACCAAGGCTAAACTACTCTATCTCAACTATCTAAACAAAACCTGAATATGGGTAAACATCCATACTCTAAATCTATCAGAACATCCAAATCATCGTTTAAGATAATTAACATTTGTTGAGAAAACCTATGCCCAAGGTGTGCATGCAAGGTGATTTGTTAAAATGCCTAAGATGCTAGAAGTCCATATTTACATAATTTTATGATACCTAAATGACAAGTCCATATTAGCTATACACTCAATATGAATTCCATGCTATTTATGTGTTGCTATTATTGTGGTGTGAAGCATGTGTGATAATGGAATTATAGAACATGTACACGAAATGTATCCATGTTTTCCCTACCATGTTTGAGATGTTGAATAAACTCATGAAGTACACTATCCCTTACTTATGATATTATGAATTGTGGACTCAAATCTTGTGATCAAGTTATGTCATGTGTGTTAGTTTTACTTCTATCAAGTCCTGGGGGTATTCGTACTCAAAACTATAGTTGTGTGCCTAGATCCATGTTATATTATGACGATATCTTCAGTCAAGCCACGTTCCATAGAATTCAGTCAGTCATGTGACTCAGGAAATCTTAAAAACCTCATGATCTCAGTCAGTTATCATTATTATTCCATCAGTCAATAGAAATTCAGTAAACCCAGTTCATGTATAGTCAATTAAGTCATGTTCAGTCTCTTCGGATGGGAGTAGGAGTTAGCACCAAGCAAACCCAAGGATGGGAACTCACCTGCTTCAGATGAAGGAGTGATTCTTAGAAGCGATCCTTGTGTTCCAGAACTATGTAGCCACCATAGGTTGAGACATCAACACTGCCAGCTTGAGGGTTGATGGGGTGGACATCCGTCGTACTCTTTTAGGGACACTGCCAGATTTAAGGGCCACTTACAACATGTCTTTACCCGTGGCATGGAATTGATACCCTTCCAATCAGGGTAGCGATTGGGCCCTAGTTCAACTACTTTAGCATACATGGGGAATGTCAGTTATACAACTACCTCCCATAATTTCAGACTCAGTCTCAATAAAAGAACTCAGATATTTCTTCATATATCCATAAACCAGGACTATTAGATACAGTCAAATCTCAGTTATAGTACGGAACTCAGATAGTTCCATCAGATTCAGGATTTTCAGATACAGTCCCTCATGCTATCAGAACTATATTTTCAACTATGTATTAGTGTATAGATTTATCTATCACGTACTTACGACCTCAATTACTATGTATGTATGTTTGCACTCTTACGTTCATATCAGTCAGTCAGTTAGCATTATTCATGCATGTAAACCCTTCGCATTAGCCTACCTCACTCGTATACTCAGTACTCCAGTTATACTGATGCATTTGCGCTATGGTGCTTTCTTTTCATGTTACACCATAGGTTCAGAGACACGAGTTCCAGACTAGCAATAGCAGTCGCATTCAGCACACAGAGTTGCAATGAGTCCTCTTCATTCGAGTACGATATTACTTGATTTATTCATTTATTAATTCAGTTAGTTTTGAGTTTATGGAGTTATTTGGAGACATGTTCTTTTAACTCTTTATTCAGACAGTACTTAGAGGTTTTTCAGATTCAGTTGTTTTAGGTATTTGCTACCCATATAGATGTCATGTTTTGATAGTTTCTGTATTTAGTTAAACCTTATGGCCTATTTTTTATGTTTTCTATATTTTACAAGTATATTATGTAGTGTACAGGTATCGATATCAGTCATGGGTTAGCTTGTGGCCCTTCGGGGTCATAAGCAGCGTGTAGCATTCCGTTCAGAAAATTAGGGTATTACAAACTTAGTATCAGAGCCTAAGGTTCAATAGATTCCTAGGAAGTTTGAAGTCCGCATCTAGTAGAGTCTTGTACATGGGTATGTTGCATGCCATATTTATGTGCAGGAGGCTATTAGATGTTTTAGGAATAATTTCTCTTCTTTTAGTACTCAGGTCGTGCTAGTAAGAATAATTTCAAGTTAAACTCTCAGTCTAATCCATCCTTCTCTTATTTTAGAATATGCCTCCAAAGAGAAGAAACCAGCCAGCCCCTCAGCCCGAACATCCTTTGGGTGAACATGTTTCCCATGCAGAGTTTAGGGCCACATTCACCACACTTGCTTAGTCTATGGCTGCCCATAATGAACGGCCACCAGCTATTCCATCCAATCCAGTGGCAAATTTTGTAACAGCTAGGATTCGGGACTTCACCCGGATAAACCCTCCATCTTTCATCGGGTCTAAGTTTGATGAAGACCCTCAGGAGTTCAATGACCAAGTCCAAAAGGTCATTAATATCATGGGTGTTACTTCTGTTCAGAGTACTGAGTTAGTTGCATATCAGTTGCAAGATGTGGCTCACACTTGGTACAAATAGTGGAAATCCGAGAGGATAGATGATACAGGTCCTATTGAGTGGGAGAAATTTATCATGTCTTTCTTAGATGGATTCTTTCCCCAAGAGCTGGGGGAAGCCAAAGTTCTTGAATTCAGTAACCTCAAGCAGGGAAATATAGCGGTTAGGGAGCATTCTCTCAGATTTACTCAGCTAGCCAGATATGCCCCTCATGTGGTTGTAGACAATAGGGCTAAGATGAGCAAGTTCGTGTCAGGGGTGAATGACAGTATGGTAAATGAGTGTTGGTCTACGATGCTGAATAGTGATATGACCTTAGCCTAACTCATGACATATGCTCAGTAGATAGAGGAGTAGAAGGTTAAGATTAGATAGATGCAGAATTAGAGAGACAAGATCAGGCAGTTTCAGTTTTGCTCTACCAAATCTAAGAAAGAAAACCATTCACAGTTTTATCCTAAGTCATCAGCTCCAGCTCATTCTATAGCCAGTGCTTCAGTTCCTAAGTTCAGAGAAGGTAACTAAGATAGAGCCCCAGTCTCTAAGTCTCAGGGCAGTGTTAACAGTGCCCAAACTAATCCCCTATGTCAGACTTGTGGTAAGAACCACAAAGGTATTTGTAGAGCCGGTACTGATATTTGTTTGGGATGTGGAAAGCCAGGCAGAAGAATCAAGGATTGTCCTCAGTCAGGTCAACAAAAACATCTCCATTCCCCCGATCAGTCCGATCACCCGACTCAGCAGGGTGCCACTTTCAGTGCTAATAGTGGGCAACGCCCAAACAGACTATATGCTCTTCAGACTTGACAGGATCAGGAAAATTTTCCTGATGTCGTTACTATTACATACATATTTTCCATGTTCATGTTTACGCTTTGCTAGATCCAGGTGCATCCTTGCCTTTTGTTACTCCCTTTATAGTAGGAGATTTTAGAATCAGTCTCAAAATTCTAGTAGAGCCTTTTTCAGTCTCTATCCTAGTGGGTAAAACTATCATAGCCCAATGGGTATACAGGAACTGCCCAGTTATGATATTTCAAAAAGTCACCTCAGCAGACTAAGTTAAATTAGAGATGACTAATTTCGATGTCATTCTCGGCATGGATTGGCTTCATTCCTGCTATGCCATAGTCGACTACAGAAACAGAATAGTTCAGTTCCAATTTCCGAATGAACCTGTCTTAGAGTGGCAGGGTAGTACTTCATCTTTCAAGGGTCATCTTATTTTTTACCTTCAGGCAAGGAGAATGATATCAAGGGATGTATTTATTATCTCGTGCATATTAAGGATTCCAGCTCCAAATCTCCCAGTATTGAATCAGTCCTAGTGGTTAATAAATATTCTGATGTCTTTCCCAAAGATCTTCCAGGTATTTCTCCCAAAAGGGAAATAGATTTCGGCATAGACCTTCTCCCAGATACTCAGCCTATCTCTATTCCACCATACAGAATAGCACCAACAGAGCTTAAGGAACTAAAAAATCAGTTGAAGGATCTCTTAGATAAGGGATTCATCAGGCCAAGTGTATCCCCATGGGGTGCACCAGTTCAACAAAGACGGTTCTCTCAGAATGTGTATCGATTACCATCAGCTCAACAAAGTTACAATCAAGAACAGGTATCCACTTCCTAGAATAGATGATCTGTTCGACCAACTTTATCTCTCCAGTTACTTCTCTAAGATAGAGCTCAGATCAGGCTATCATCAGCTCAGAGTTAGAGAATGTGACATTCTGAAGACAGTTTTCCATACTCGGTATGGTCACTTTGAATTTCTAATCATGTCCTTTGGTCTTACCAATGCACCTGCAGCTTTCATGGACTTGATGAACTGGGTATTCAACTAGTACTTGGACATGTTCATCATAGTCTTTATAGATAATATTCTGGTCTACTCTCACATAGAGCATGATCATTCAAACCATCTCAGAATTGTTCTTCAGACTCTCAGAGATCATCAGCTATTCCCCAAGTTTAGCAAGTGTGAATTTTTGCTAAGATCAGTAGCATTCCTTGGCCACATTGTCTTCGGTGATGGCATTAGAGTAGATCCTCAAAAAACTAAAGCAGTAAGGAATTGGCCTCGCCCTGTCTCTCTATCAGATATCAGGAGTTTATTAGGTTTGGCTGGCTATTACAAATGGTTTGTCAAGGGATTTTCTTCTATTGCATCTTATATGTCCAGATTAACTCAGAAGAAGTTAAGTTTCAGTGGTCAGATTCATACAAGAAGAGTTTTCAGGAATTGAAGACTCGACTCACCTCAGCTCCAGTTCTAACCCTTCCAGATGGTTCAGATAGTTTTGTGGTATGTTGTGATGCATCTAGAGTAGGTTTAGGTTGTGTCCTCATGCATCATGGTAAGGTCATAGCCTACGCCTCTAGACAGTTAAAGCCACATGAAAAGAATTATCCCACTCATGATCTTGAGTTAGCTTCCATAGTCTTTGGCTTAACGATTTGGAGGCATTATCTTTACGGAGTTTATGTAGACATCTTCACAGATCATAAGAGTCTCCAGTATGTCTTTTCTCAGAAAGATCTCAATCTTTATCAAAGAAGGTGGTTAGAGCTCTTGAAGGATTATGACATGAGTGTTCTTTACCATCCGGGCAAGGCCAACATTGTGGCCGATGCTCTCAGTAGACTCTCCATGAGTAGTATTTCTCACGTTGAGGATAGCAAGAAGAAAATAGGTCAGGAAATCCATCAGCTTGCCAGACTAGGCATTTGATTAGTCGACTCTTTAGAGGGTGGTGTATGTGTTCAGAGTAGTTTAGAGTCATCTCTAGTTTCCGAGGTAAAAGAAAAGCAAGACAGGGATTCTAGCCTTGTAAAGCTAAAAGAGTCAGTTTAGAATCATAAGGTTGAGGTTTTCTCCCAAGGGGGAGATGGTGTTCTTCGTTGTCAGGGTCGTTTGTGTATTCCAGGTGTAGATGACTTGAGGCAATGAATTCTTGTAGAAGCGCATGGTGCGCGATACTCTATTCATCCAAGGGCCACTAAGATGTACCGCGACTTGCGGGAGATCTATTGGTGGAGTGGAATGAAGAGACATGTTACAGAGTTTGTGGCTAAGTGCTCTACATGTCAGCAGGTTAAGATAGAGCATCAAAAACCTAGTGGTTTCATACAAGATTTCACCATTCCTACTTGGAAGTGGGAAGAAGTGAACATGGACTTCGCGACGGGTTTGCCTCGTACTCGTTATCAGCATGATTCAGTTTGGGTCATTGTAGACAGAATGACTAAGTCAGCTCATTTCCTTCCAGTTCGTACTTCTTACTCAGCCGAGGATTATGCCAAACTCTACATCAAGGAGTTGGTCAAATTACACGGTGTTATCTCATCTATTATCTCAGACAGAGGTACCTAGCTCATCTCTCACTTCTGGAAAGTGTTCCAAAAAGGTCTTCATACCCAATTCCATCTCAGTACAGCGTTTCATCCTCAAACAGATGGTCAAGTAGAGAGGACCATTCAGATTCTCAAAGATGTGCTAAGGGCTTGTGCAGTTGATTTCAAAGAAAATTGGGATGACCACTTGCCTTTGGTTGAATTTGCATACAACAATAGCTGTTCATTCCAGTATTCAGATGGCTCCATTTGAATCTCTCTATGGTAGGAGGTGTAGATCTACAATCGGTTGGTTCAAAGTTAGTGAGGCCTCAGTCATAGGTCCTGATTGGTATTCGACGCCTTAGAAAAAGTTCAGTTGATCAGGAGAGACTTTGGGCTGCTCAGAGCCGACAAAAGTCTTATGCAGATGTTCGTAAAAAAGATCTTGAGTTCGAGGTCAAAGACTATATCTATATTAAGATCTCTCCTATGAAGGGGAGTAAAGAGGTTTGGCAAGAAAGGAAAACTCAGTCCTCGCTATGTCGGTCCCTTCAGAATTCTCAATTGCTTTGGCAAGGTAGCTTATGAGCTAAAATTGCCTTCAGATCTAGCCTCGGTCCATCCAGTCTTCCATGTCTCTTTAATCAAGAAGTGCATAGGTGACCCAACAGTTGTAGTCCCTATTCAGAGCATTGACATTCAGAACAGCCTTTCTTACGAAGAGATTCCAATTGAAATCTTAGACTATTAGACTCGTCGATTGAGGAACAAAGAAGTCCCTCTACTTAAAGTTATTTGGAAAAATCAATCTCATGAGGAAGCTACTTGGGAAACAGAAGTAGATATGCATACCAAGAACCCTCACCTTTTCTCCACCAATTTGGATCAAGCTCAAGGTAACAGTCCTACTTAAGCTCATTCAGTTTCACATTCAGCATTCAGTATAAACTTGGTATCTATTGCCATTGCATACTCAGACATACATTCATGTGTGGGTACAGTATTTAATCATCCATCAGCTATGCATTCTCACCTTGAGAAACTCAGTTTATCATATTGCTCAGTTACGTATTTATGTATCAGTTATCTATGCATCAGATATGCATGATTAGTATTCTATGTACAGTTTGTCAGTCGTGAGATCATGTTCCAGCTATTCATGTTTAGATCATTGTTTCCCCTCCCAGTCAGTTTCATTCAAGGATGAATGTTCTCAAGGAGGAGATATTTTAATACCCGTGCCTTTTCCTAGCTAGAAATCATCTCAAGAATGCTAGGACTTACTTTGAAATGCAAATCTATTTTTGTACATGCAGTATTTTTGAGATTTTCACTCTCTATTACGTGGGAAATTGAGTTAGCTTTCCACGATACAAATTTTGTCCAAATCCGACATCAGACAAAGGAGTTATAGACGTTTTACTTGGAACTATCAGAATCGCCCAGGTGTGACGGCCTAGTTGGCGGACCATCAAACTAGTGACAGACCACCACTTGGACCGTCACTTCCAAGGCAGAAGGGCCCCATTCTAGTTAAGGCCTGACGGCCAAGTTGATAGACCATCAACTTAGTGACGGACCACCATTTGGACCGTCAAAACCATGCTAGTTGAGCCACATTCTAGATAAGGTGTGACGGATGAGTCGACGGACCACCAGATATTTGATGGACCGTCACTCATACCGTAAACCCTTATCCAGTGAAGCCTATTTCTGGTCCACGTCTGACAGGCTAAATGACGGTCCACCAAGAGTCTGATGGACTGTTATTCAGACCATCACACACCACATTTAGTTTATTTCTAAGTCGTTTTAACAGGGGTATTTTGGTAACTTACCACTCATCTATATAAACCCAATTACACCCGATTTCAGCCATTTTTCATCATTTTTTTACTACAAACAACTAGGGTTTCTCCCTAAATTAAATCTTCAAGACCAAGACTCAACTTCTTCAAGAATCAGGGGATTTCAAATCCTTCCAGTTCAAAAACATCAAGAACCTTGAGTCAGGTATGCGTAGTGTTCATCAATGGACCCCTTTCGTTCATAGAGTTCAAGAACCATGATTTTAAATGAGAAACTTTGATTTCCTTGTTGCTATATGATGTTACTCAGGTCAATGACCATTGCTTAAACGTCAGACTATTATTTTAAGATGATTTCCATGAAGCATGCTTGTTTGTGGTTAAAACCCATGAAATTGGGTGGTTCAAGATGATTAACATTTGTTTAGAAACCCTATGCCCAAGGTGTGCATGCAAGATGTTTGTTAAAATGCCTAAGATTCTAGAAGTCCATATTTACATAATTTTATGTTACCTAAATGAAAATTCCATATTAGCTATACACTCAACATGAATTCCATGCTATTTATGTGTTGCTATTATTGTGGTGTGAAGCATGTGTGATAATGGAATTATAGAACATGTACACGAAATGTATCCATGTTTTCCCTACTATGTTTGAGATGTTGAATAGACTCATGAAGTACACTATCCCTTACTTATGATATTATGAATTCTGGACTCAAATGTTGTGATCAAGTCATGTCATGTGTGTCAATTCCTTTCTATTGAGTCCAAGGGGTATTCATACCCGAAACTATAGCTGTGTGCCTAGAGCCATGTTATGTTGTCACGATATCTTTAGTCAATCCACGTTCCATAGAATTCAGTCAGTCATGTGACTCAGGAAACCTCAGAAACCTCATGATCTTAGTTAGTTATCAGTATTATTTCGTCAGTCAACTAAAATTCAGTAAACTCAGTTTATGTATAGTCAGTTAAGTCATGTTCAGTCTCTTCAGATGGGAGTAGGAGTTAGCACCAAGCGAACCCAAGGATGGGAACTCACCTACTTCAGATAAAGATGTGATTCTTAGAAGCAATCCTTGCGTTCCGGAACTATGTAGCCAACATAGGTTGAGACATCAACACTTTCAGTTTGAGGGTTGATGGGGCGGACATCGCCGTTCTCTTTTGGGGAAACTGCTAGATTTAAGGGTCACTCACAGCATGTATTTACCCGTGGCACGGTATTGACACCCTTCCAATCAGGGCAGCGATTGGGCCCCAGTTCAGCTACTTTAGCATACATGGGGCATGTCGGTTAAACAACTACCTCCCACAGTTTCAGACTCAGTCTCAGTAAAAGAACTTAGACAGTTCTTCAGATATCCGTATACCAGGACTGTTAGATACAGTCAAAACTCAGTTATAGTATGGAACTCAGATAGTTCCATCAGATTCAGGACTGCCAGATACAGTCCCTCATGCTATCAGAACTACATTTTCTACCATGTATTAGCGTACATATTTATCTATCACGTACTTACGACCTCAGTTACTAGGTATGTATGTTTGCACTCTTACGTTCATATCAGTCAATCAGTTAGCATTATTCATGCATGTAAACCCTTCGCAGCATTAGCCTACCTCACTCGTATACTCAGTACTCCAGTTGTACTGACGCATTTGCGCTATGGTGCTTTATTTTCATGTTACACCACAGGTTCAGAGACACAAGTTCAGACCAGCAGTCGCAGTCGCATTCAGTACACAGAGTTGCAGTGGGTCCTCTTCATTCAAGGACGATAATACTTGATTTATTCATTTATTAATTCAGTTAGTTTTCAGTTTACGGAGTTAGTTGGAGACATGTTCCTTCAACTCCTTATTTAGACAGTACTTAGACGTTTTCAGATTCAGTTCAGATTCAGTTATTTTGGTTATTTACTACCCACATGGATGTCATGTTTTGACAGTTTCTTTATTCAGTTGAACCTTACGGCCTATTGCTTATGTTTTCCATATTTTATTAGTATATTATGTAGTGTACAGGTATAGATATCAGTCATGGGTTAGCTTGTGGTCCTTTTGGGTCATAAGCACCGTGTAGCATTCTGGTTTAGAAAATTGGGGAGTTACAATCGTACTATTCAAATCAGATGCATCCTACTAAATCATGTCGAGCGAAAATTGAAACATATCTGAAGAACAAAATCATAATAAAGGATAAATCACTGGCTGTAAACATAAGCAACCAACTCTATATCTACTAGAAGGCATGAATCACCAAAGCATACTCGAGAACTCACCAAGGCTACAAATCTTACTAAAGATAACCAAAACTCTAGAAACTTGGAGAAATGCAACTTTAGCTGGAAACTAGTCAATCCACTACTCCATCTCAACAATGAATACCCATACATGTATAACCAAAGAAATGAACTCTACCAAGTCTTATTCGACCAAACAACTTCAGAAATAAGGATTTGCTAAATCTACCCAAGTAGGACAACCTTAACCCAAATGAATCACGAATCATATTGTCAAAGAAAAAGGCACCAAATCTCAATATAAAAGCCAAGGTCAAGACCACTACTAGAAAATAAATCAAGAAATTCAAGATAACAAATTTCCTATTTGATAACTAAGAAGCGGTCACAGGAAATATCACCTATCTCCAACTCTCTAACTCTACTTAGACAAGAACCATATCATAATAAAAATGTAGTAGCCAACTCCACACCAATAACAAAAGAAAACCATTATCAGGAGATAAACCCAAAAAACCTAAAAAATGAATTCAAGACTTCTCGACATCAATATCAAAACCACTTTCGAGCAATGAACTAGCTACATCTGAAGAACGAACCCCAAACTGGTCAACATCAGAAATAGTTTACATAGAGAGAGATAGCTAAAGCTATAATCTCAGCACTAAAAAGAAAGTACAAAACTCTCAGATCTAGGAACAGACAGTATAGCCAACAAAAGAGGAAATCGACCACCCTTACCTTGCTATGTGAGAGAAATTATCCAACCAAGATAGTTGCCCAAGCCAACGAATAAGAATTGTGAGAAAGAGAATTCTAACTAGATACTAACATTCTAGTCATCTACCAAGCGAGGATGGATCAATATTAAATAATTAAAATAATAGTAATAGTCATATAACATCAACATGCAGGACTAGGCGGTACCAAAATAAAACAACAACAAGTACCATTATATGGCCATAAGAAGGCCAATATACCAAGATAAATGGGACTCGAGCCCAAATGCTACAACCATAATGAAAATATCAATACTGATCCATTCTATCAACTACTAAAAGAAATAATTGATAGGGTAGTCATATCATCATGAACTCCATATCAAGGTACACAATAATCGATATGAACCTAGCAAGGCATAAAATCATCAATAGGTACAAAAACCCCAATACATACCAATGAAAAGGTAAAGACAGGTAATAAAAGGAACAAATCTCAGTGAAATCTGAAGTCACATACCTGGTGTGCTAAAAAACGAATGAATATGAGTGAGTCCAAAAGTGGATTGAGCATTAAAATTATTAACTGAGGTTTTATGTGCACCTAAAGTGTCACAACTCTATGATACTGACATGAATAGTCCAAATGACTAATAATCCCATGCCGATGACACTCTCTGGACTAGTGACTAATCCTTCTACAGTTGTAGAAAACCCCTAAAGCCCTAACTTAGCGAGAAACATGAGTTGACCCTAACTAACTAATTGACTGACACCAAGGAAGCACCCTACTAAAGTAACCATTCTCTCTGATCATAACGTACCTCAAGAGCCTTAGGCTAGAAAGGAGTACATGCTAAGCCTACCTTAATTATTAACTCACATCTGGGGAACTCTCTAGAATAATGTCCCATCTCACCATAACCAAAAAAAGCTCCTAGAATCCTCTGAGATATTTCCCTTTTAAATCTAAAATGGCCCTACAGCCTGAAGACCCTACCAATAACTCCATAAGGTTGACTAAACCCTGCTCACTATAATCACCATAACTAATCTAAAAGCTACCCATAGCCTGAAACATTACCTATATAGAACCAATGGGCTTTCAGTGAAGCTGACCTTGGTAAGAAGGATCCTCACTCTTGGGTGGAATATCAATAGCACTATACTGATGACATGGCCTCTTTCTACCATGTCCATAAGTCTCAATACATGCTTTCTTTGTGGCCCTCACATGATCAACAACCTGAGAGAAGGAAGAACTGACTACTATCAAATAATATGATGTCAAATAGAGTTGCAATGTTAATCCTTTAATAAATGCATGCACCACATCATTCTCTGAAAGATACCGTATAGGAATATGTCTGCCCACTCAAGAAACCCAATCTCATATTGTGAAACTGACACATAACCCGACTAAATACCAACAAACCCAACTTTGGCCTTATAACTGTTCGATGAATTGAATGTTATCCCTAGCAGTGAGGTATCCATAAAAAGACTTAGGATCCCCAGTGCCAAATGTCTGAAGGCTAAAACGGTCATAAAGTCTATCAAAACCTGGGTTGGCCTTAAATCCTTTGATTAGCGCTGAAGACCATCGACATCCATCCCAAACTCCTACATCCAATATTGTACTAAAATTTAGAAATACGTGCCAAAGTCCCATCTATATCTATCCACAATCTCACATCATACATCTAGAATAGAATAGAGTCAAGGATCATACTTGAAGTTCACAGAAATACGAACAAATGACAAGGAGTCAAGAATAAAATTTCCTAAGAATGACTCATTGCCTCCTAAAGATAGGTTATGGACATCTCTACACTGATCTACAGGACTACTAGATACTTAGCTCTTATACCAACACACAGGTAAACCTACGCTCTGATACCAAATTACCATGACTCAATTTCTCAGGTCATGATGGCACCAACTATATTACACCAGTAGGAAAGCCAACCAATAGTCTGAAACAACTGGTAATGGACTACCAATAGAATAGAAGGAAGAATATGGTATAAATATAGTATAAGACTGAATTACATGAGATAGTCCCAAAACCTGGTTGAACTAGTACAAGAGCTTATAATATATATATAAGACTTACAAAATAAAGTACAAAATGAATATACTAATACGACACATCTCTGAATACAACATAAGGATTATTATAATACATAAAAGGAGAGTAGCAATACTGCGAACTCCAAGAGCTCACCCAATGTCTCTGAACCATAGTTGCTCTGTATGACACACACAATAATAGAAAGAGCTCGTACAATGATCTATAAGTTGTAGAAGTATGGTACGAGTACCAACACATGATACTCAGTAGGCAACTACGGACTGAGATCTAAAGAAAATACAACTATAATAACATAAAAGAAGAAATGTAAACAACATCTAAATATCCCACAAACTACATAATAAAGCTAATTAGATAATAAGGATAAACTATCCTATTTATATCCAATAGACTAACATAATAAGGATTAGGATGTATTAAGGATGAACTATCCCCTTCTAGCCATACTGAGGAGCCTCAACACTATATCATATATCAATGTCCAATATATGAATAACGAGAAAAAAGAGGATATATAATAGTATACAAGGCCAAGAAATGAATATAAAATAGTAATAAATGAAAGAAAGAAGGGATATATAGTAATATCATAGATATACTTATGTATATAAATAAATTTAACTCAAGGTACAACCTAAGTAATCACATTATCATCTCCAAGCCTCCCAATCATAGTAGGAACTAGTGCAAAAGTAATCAGGGTTTCTAATCCATAAGTCTAAACATGAGATAATTACAATAATAAAGCAACAATAAAAAAAGAATTAGAATATCATTGTCTAAAGACATAATGCCTAACTATTGGATAATCATGCGTAATAACGTAAATGTAAGGTAAGGGAATCAGAATCATACCTCTAATTTCAATACTAGTCCAACAATCAACCTATCACGTACTAACCATAATAATAAAAATAATAATAAAAATTAACTGGCTAGTCCAAAAAAATAATACCTGATCAAGCCTTTCATAAACCATCACTATCCTAGGCTTAGAAGGTCCAATCAACACTCAGCAAATAATAGTCCCAGCCTATATCTATGAAACCCCTCCTAAGGTTGATAGTTATAGGGAATACTGGTGATAGAAAATGAGCATGCAAGAATAAATGTCCAGAAATAATCCATATACCATAACCTATCTAAATTCCATAAAGTAACTAGTGTATGAACACATATCATCAATATCATCATCAATTTCTAGACTTGAATCGGAACTCATATCATCAATATTGTCATCAATGGCCTACTAATTTAGTACTATATATGTGTGTGTGTGTGTGTGTATAAGTACACGGCTATAATCATGGCTAAAAGAGTGAAAATCCATTAATCTATTATTCTAGGTAAACTCAAAAACTAAGTAATCATATAAATGTAGAAAGGGTTGGGATATCTCTTGATCAGGGTAAATAATAGTAGTAAGACTGTGGATTAAAATCTATCTCGATGAAACCTCCAAGATCATTATCATTAGTCTCGAAGGCTTATAAGTTATTCATGAAGATGGTATGATTCCCATTATAAAGAAATCTATTTTAAAAGTGAAAAGTTGTGATAAATCCTTTTTCAGGAAAAGAGTAATAAAATCATATTTGAGTTGGAATCATACCATTTACCATCTAAGAGATCATGATTATATCGAATATATGTATATCATCACCAATATTCAAACAATACAATTATAAGCATCAATATGTCTATAAACTATGACAATTTTTTACAAGGATAGAATACTTCTCGAAACCTAACAAATACCATAATCACAACCTTGGGCCAAATATATCTAATCGTCACACCCATAACATCATAATTAGGGGAAAGACCATTACAATCCACCAAGTAAATTACTAAACATCATACTAAGGTTTGATTAACCTTAGCTGATCCTAATCATGCTAACATTCATAAATAAGTCTACAAAAGCTAACACAGGTCTTGGCCTAAGGTGGGCCGGTGAAGCCCACTTCTAATTGCCAAAATCCATTTTGGATAAGCTTTTATCCTCGGCTAGGATTAGGTATCTAAATTAACTTCTAACTATTGAATAAGCCACAAATATACCTAAGATAGTTGTTCTTCCCAATAATGAGCAAATAATTTAATCATACCAAAAAGAATAAAAACTAAGCCAATTTCCCTAACTTGCACAAATAATACCAAATCCACCCTAACATGAGTAATTAAGGTAATATGGGTCATATTTGTATGTCCAAGTGCTAATATTTATCCATATTTGTGCTTATTATATGAGCTAAAACTTGTTAATTGTATTGTCTTTGAGATAAAACTGTAATTGTGAGCTAATGGACATGATTAGCATTCCTGGGCTAGATCATAATAAAATTGTATATGCTTTGATGCATTAACATGGAGCTTTTGGATAATGGAAGCATTTCGAGTTACATATTGAGCGTGAACACAACGGAAAAAAAATTGAAAGCATGGAACAAAGTATGGAAGCAAAAAAATATACAAGGAGCTGGAAACGGAGAAAATGACAAGCCTCCGTACCACAAACCTCAGCCTCTGTGTTAGGCTCTATGGAACATTAATGAGTTAAATCAAGTGGCAATTTATGATGAAGGTCCATGATATACCTGTACCACGGACCATAGTGTCTGCGATAACCTTTGTGGCATAGAGATTGGTAAATAAGCAAGTGACTTTCACGTATGCATCCATGATACTGGCGTGTAATGAACCTTAGTCATCGCGATAAGGTCCATGACATGGTGAAGTCTTACTTTTGTACATCTTGCCCTACTATATAAGGGACAATTAATACAATTTAGGATGACCTTTGGCATATGAATAGAAAAGGGAAAAATAGTTATGAGATATTAATTAATATAATTTAGGATGACCTTTGGTGTTATTAATTTTATATCTTTGATGTTATTTTCAAACATGAGTGGCTAAACACCATTGTTCTAGGGTTAAGGCCGAAGACATGACTGTATTTTGATATTCTTAGAGTGATTGAACGTTGGTTTATTGCATGGGTTATTCTTATTCTCTTTTTTACTATTTAAATACATGGCCACCATTAAAAACATGTTTAATTCTCTTTCGATACCGAAAGAAGGAACATTAGGATAGATTGAAGGGATTAAGGAGCAACTTCTCATTCTTCTACATAATGAAGGATATGAATGAACATCTAGGATAGAAATATACTTAGTCGCCTTGTTTGGTTCAATTGCAAGAAGATAAATTAAAGCATCCAAAATGGATCATCACATCCCCACTCAACAATGTATTTGTGATGTCTTTTTAGATAGAAGATTAGAGGATCGAAAGGCCATAATCATATTTATAACCCTGCAAATCAATAACTCGATAACCAACACAATCACGATGAGGATAGAGACTTACATGATCGTTAAGAGTGTCCCAACCCTAAAATTCTCTCTCGTATTGTTTACAACCTATCTTACATTACAATTGACAGTCTTTGTTATTTATTTACTTTTTTAATTTATTCATTTATTTGTTAAAACCAATTTGATGATCTGAAATAATTGAATACATTATTATTGAAATTGAAGTTAAGTAAATTACTAATCAAGTAGTCCTCATGGGTTTGATATCCAATTCTTTTGAGTTACTATATTACTTGTACGATAACATGCACTTGTATTTGCAATAAGCTCCCCGAAAATAGCACGTTTGAGAAGTTAGACTCTGAGTTTTATGAAGAAAGATGGAGAGAATCCTTACCAAGCTTGGGAAATATTCAAGGCTATACTCAGAAATTGCCCTCACCATCATTAAACTAATGATGTGTCAGTACATACTTTCATTGAGGGTCTTGAGCCAAACACCAAGATTTTCTTGGATTCAAAAGCAGGTGGGTAGGCTATAGAGAAGACTTATGATGAATTATATAATTTTTGAATTGGATTTTGCAGGGGAACCCTGAGTGGCATATTGATATAATAAAGAGTGCTCTAAATAAGGTTACAGGTGTGCTAGGCGTTGATCAGTTTGTGGCTATAATAGCATAGATTATTGCACTAGAGAATTAGATTACTATACCACTCAGCAATATGAACCTGGGGATCACACAGTCCACTCCAGTAACAGCAAAAATATAGTTCATCAGACTTATACTTGGTGTGAAGTTTGTGGAAATAGTGATCATACAACGAATGCTTGTGCAGCTAATCCAGAGTCTATTAATTATATGGGAAATTCTAATCATCAAGGATATCAAAAATTTTGTAATATTATAATCCTAACTGGCGGAGTTATCCCAATTTCTCATGGGGTGGAAATCAGGCTCAGAATGCAATCAATACTGTGGGGCCAGTAAATTAGAATCTACAGCAGCATGTTTCAGGGAATCAAGACACCAGTCAATCTAGCAATATTGAAGAGATGTTGAAGTAAATTATGCCTACTCAAGCACAGTTGGTAACAAATGTGAAGAACCAACATATGATTACAAAGAACTTAGAGGTTTAAATAGGTCAAATTACAAGGGCCAAAACACTAGACTTTAGGGAGATTTACCTAGTGATACTGAGACAAATCCAAAATAGGTGATTACAGTCACTACTTAGAGTGGGTTTTAGATAAAAAAAGTTGGAACCTAAGAAGGTGAAACACAAGGCTACTGATGATAAAAATGCAAAAATAAAGAGAAGGTTGTGGAAGATAAATCCAAAAGCAAGAAAACTAAAGTGGAATATGTGAAGCTACCTCTACTTCTCCCACAAATGCTTTAGAAACACTAAGAGGAAGATTGCTACAAAAAGTTTATTGATGTGTTGAAATAGGTTCACATTAACCTGCCTCTCATTGATGTTTTGCAAAGTGTTCTGAAGTATGTTAAGCACATAAAGGACATAGTGTCCAACATGAACCTCTTGACTAAACATGCTACTATGGCACTTACTAAAGAGTGCACATCATAAATTCAGAACAGGTTGCCTACAAAGCTGAAAAATCCAGGGAGCTTCACCATTCAAATTACAATTGGACAATCAATAAGTGCTTATGGTATATGTGATCTTGGGGTGAGCATAAATCTTATGCCCACATCTTTGTTAGGAAGACCAAGACGCACCACATTTGTGTTGCAGTTAGTTAATCATTCACTTGCTAGACCTGATGGCATTGTTGAAGTTATATTAGTACAAGTGGGGTCACTCATATTCTTGGTTGATTTTGTTATTCTTGATTTTGATGCAGATCCGGATATCCTATTTATTTTGGGACATTCTTTTTCAATAATTAGGCGCTCATTGATTGATGTAGCTACAAGACAGCTGACCATGTGTGATCATGACAAGGTCAAGGTGTTTGACATATTTAAGTCAATGAATATGCCTACAGTATACAGGGAACTTTCGGCCATCACAGTCTTAGATCTCAATCCTGACTTTCACCTTATTACATCCAAGGACCCCTTAGAATGAGAACTAGTGGGATATGATCTTTTTGGTGATGTTGTACCAATTGAAATGGTTTAGATCTTGGATGTGGAAAGAATTATTACCAGAAAGACTAAATTTAAGCTTTTGAATAGACCAATTGGTCCCTTTACTAAGGCATCTATTGAGGAAGCATTGAAGCTAGATCTTAAGGCTCTACCCTCCCATCTTAAATATGATTTCCTTGATGATGATGATACTTTACTAGTGATTTTGGCTACAGGTTTATCTAATGTATAGGTGAAAGAGGCATTGGCAGTACTAAAGAGAAGGAAGAAGACAATCGAATAGAAAATGTTAGATATTCAAGAAATTAATCCTACTTTTTGTATGGATAAAATATTTATGGAGGATGATACAAAGAAAGTGTGCAAAATTAGCGAAGAATGAATCCTGTTATGAAAAAAGTAGTCAGAAAAATTCATTAAGTGGCTTGATACTGAGATAGTTTATCCCATCTTAAATAGTAAATGGGTTAGTCTTGTACAGTGTCTTCCAAAGAAAAGAGGGATGACTGTTGTAACTAATGAGAATAATGAGTTGATTCCAGCTCGTATAGTGACTAGGTGGAGGATCTATATAGATTACAGGAATTTGAATGATGCCACTCAAAAGAATCACTATCCCATTCCTTTTATCAATCAAATGCTAGACAGGTTGGTTAGACAGGAATATTACTGCTTTCTAGATGGATATTTAGGCTATAATCAGATAACCATAGTTCTAGAAGATCGGGAGAAGACAACTTTCACCTGTGCTTATGGAACTTATGTATTCAAACGTATGCCATTTGGCTTATACAACTCTAGGGACTTTTAAAAGATGCATGATGGCTATCTTCTATGATATAGTGGAGGATTTTGTTGAGGTATTTATGGATAATTTTTTCATTTTTGGTAATTTATTTGATGTGTTCTTAAAAAACATAGACAGGGTCTAAGCTTGGTATGAGGAGACTAACCTCATATTAAACTGGGAGAAATGCCACTTTTTGGTCAAGGAGGGTATCGTCCTTGGTCATAAGGTATCACAAGGAGAATTGGAAGTGGATAAATCTAGAGTGGAGGTCATAGAAAAGCTACCATATCTAGTGTTAGTGAAAGGTGTAAGAAGCTTTCTCGGACATGCGAGGTTTTATAGATATTTTATCAAAGACTTCTCAAAGATAGCAAGTCCCATATGCAAATAGGTGGAGAAAGGGGTAAACACTTATCCTTATTACTCCTAATTGGGAACTGCCATTTAAGTTGATGTGTATACAAGTGATGTGGTTTTTGGAGTAGTATTGGGGCAGCATAATGATAAGGTATTTTATTCTATCGATTATGCAAATAAAACCTTAGATGAAACCCAAATCAATTATACTATTATAGAGAGAGATATTGGCACTTGTGTATGTATTTGACAAGTTCAGAGTGTATTTGGTGGGTATGAAGGTAATTATTCATAAGGATTATGTTGCAATTCTGGTATTTATTCATCAAGAAAGATGCAAAGCTGAGGTTAATCAGATGGATTCTTCTACTCTAAGAATTTGATTTGGAGGTTCATGATAGAAAAGAAGCTGAAAATCAGGTGGCTGACCACTTATCAAGGCTTGAAAGTTATGCTTATGTTTTTTATAATACCTTATAAATTTAGGATGAGTTCTCAGATGAACAATTCATGGAACTTGATGTAGAAGAAGTTCCATGGTATGCTGATTAGTGAACTTGCTTATTAGTGGTATTTATCCTCTAGATGCCACAAGTCAACCAAAGAAAAAGCTTTTCCATGATTCTCGCTCATACATGTGGGATAAACCTTATATGTTCAAATGAGATGTTGATAGAATTATGAGAAGATGTATTTTAGATGTTGAATCCAAACAAGCTCTAGAAAGATGCCATTCATCACCTTATAGAGGTCATCATGGAGGTGAATGGACAGCAAGAAAGGTATTATAATCTAGTTTTTTATGGCCTACATTGTTCAGAGATGTTGTAGCTTATATAAAAAAAATGTGATAAATGCCAAAGAATGGGTACTATCTCAAGGTGCCATGAAATGCACCTGAATAATATGCTTGAAGTTGAGATTTTTTATATGTGAGAGATAGATTTCATGGCATCATTTCTATGATCGATTAGCAATTTGTATATTTTGGTGGCTATAGATTATGTGTCCAAATGGGTAGAGGTTGTAGCACTCCCCATTAATGATGCTAGGGTGGTGATGAAAATTGTCAAGAATATTATATTCTCTCATTTTGGTACACCTAGAGTAATCATTAGTGACATAGAACCAATTTTGGGAATCATTGGTTCAAGAACTTATTGACAAAGTATGGAGTCAGACACAAGGTGGCCATATTGTATCATCCACCGATGAGTGGCCAAGTGAAAGTATCTAATAGAGAAATCAAGCAGATTCTATAGAAGACAGTTAATGGCCAGCGTAAGGATTGGTCGATTAAGTTGCATGATGCACTATGGGCGTATAGGACAGCCTATAAAACACCTATTAGGACCTCTCCTTATTGCTTGGTGTAGGTAAAAGTATGTCACTTACCCGAAGAACTTGAGCATCAGGCTTATTAGGTAGTGAAGAATTTAAATATGGATCCAAAGATGTCAGAAAAGAAGACCAAAAGATGGAATGATAAGTAGATTATGACTAGAGTCTTTGAGCCTGGCTATCAAGTATTGCTATTTAATTTGAGGATGAAGATTTTTCTAGGTAAATTGAGATCCAAGTGGTATAGTCCATTTTAAGTGGTAAGAATGACTCCTCTTGTGGTAGTTGAGCTTTGGCAAGAAGATAAGAGTGCAACATTTTTGGTAAATAGACAGAGTTAAGCATTACTGGTCAGATCATGTGGAAATGCACAAGACATCCATCATATTTGAAGAAGAATTAAGTTGAGCTTGGTCATGCCACGACATTAAATAGAGCGTTGTATGGGAGGCAACCCATGAATGTAACCTAATAGCGTAGTTTATTTCCATTTTATTTAAAAAAAATAAAAAAAGAAATCAAAAATACAAAAAGATATGTTGAGCCACAACCTAAACTAAGGCGCTAGGTGGGAGACAACCCACTTTTTCTTATGTGTTTGTGTTTTTGATGAGATTACAGGATTGAGAAACCTCTTGGTAGGAGAAAGGAATCAAAAGTATGTGAATTTTATGTTTTTTAGGCTAGTAGGTACGTAAAATATGTATCACGTTGATGAACAATAAAGGTAAGAGAAAGGGAGATAAAAATCCCTCTAAGTGGAAAACAGTGAGCCACCACAATAGCTTCGTGCCACGAACCTTTTTCTTTGCAATAAGATCCGTATCATTCCAAAGGATTATTTCATGGAGGAAAATTCTAGTGAGCCTCCGTGATAGCCCCTTGCCACGAAGCTTATCGCAGATACTAAGCTTCGTGACATAAAGGGGTGTTTTGGGGGTTTTTATTTTAAAAAGTTGGGTTTTGACCTGACCCAACCCCTCATAACAAAAGATTTCCCCAGTTTAATACCCTTAAACCCCCAATTCCCCTTATTTCTATTTCAACCTAGCATATTACTCCTATCAAATACCCTTAATACCACAGCGTGCCATGGCAGTTTACACCCAAATTCTTCAACTTTCATTCTCCACTACTTTGAACAAGGTAAGTTGTCATGCGTTGGTTTCTTTATTTGGCCTAATTATAGTAGTTGAATACTATAATGCCATGCATTTTGGGCTAGAATAAAAACCATGATTTTGATGCATTTCTAATCCAGAAACCATAAAATCCTATGCCAATACGGCATGTTAATTAATGTGTAGCATATGAATCCGCTCAAGCTTGAATTTAGACCATAGAGGTCCTTCAACTCAAGGACGAGTTGAAACATATTTTGGTCGACTAAGTTTTAGTGGATGTTGTAAAGTGTGACAGCCTCTATTGAACATAATTCTCTATATATGTTGAATTAGGAAGCCTACTATGTGTCAAATGATAGGTATTCAAGTTGGCTTTCCAACGATACCAATTTGGCTAAAATCCAATACCCGAGCAAGAAGTTATGACCTTTTAAAGTGATAAGCAACGCCTAACCAATCGCCCATGGCCACTGGAAAGCATAGGCGATAGCCTAGGCGGAGCCTATGTGAACATAGGTGATAGCCTAGGCAGCGCCTATGTAAACCTAGGTGATAGCCTAGGTGGCTCCTATGTGAAGATAGGCAATGGGATGGGTGG